>NC_057801.1:14238476-14241759 GCF_018294505.1 Triticum aestivum | reverse complement strand
GGCGCCTCCGTTCGCCGCCTTCGCCGGCGCCCGCCTCGCCACCGCCTCGCCGGAGCTCCTCGCCGCCGCCGGCGACCGCCTCGTCCCGGTTCCGCCCGGGCTGGATCAGATCCACCCAGCCGCCGATCCAAACGCCCGGATCCCTCTGTCCCGGATCCCTCCGTCCCGCGTTGACCTTCGCGGAGGTGAAAATCCCACTAAGTCCCAGATTTTTGCATATTATATGCCATATTCATCATGCCATAACTCTCTGCATATTGCTCCGTTTCGTGCGTGTAATATGTCAAATTGTTCGTCTCGACGAGTACATCATTTCATCTCATTGCATCATTTACATTTGAGCTCATCTTGATGCCCGAAATGCTGTTAGAAGAGGGCTATGTGATGTTAGTTTCAGATTCTTATCAGAACATGCACTTTTGTAATTTTTGCCATGATTGATGTGTGCATCCTATGAACTTGAGTCCTACATGTGTTTTGTACTATGCCATGCCATCTTTACAGGGGTGTATGCCATGTATTTTTGTGATCTATGTGGTGACTAGAACAAGCATGCAAACTAGGCTTCATGATGTTGCTGATTTCAGCCCCTGTTCTGCTGATATTTTTATGCCATATAAACTTGATGCTACCGAGAGATCCATACTTATTTTGAGATACTTCAGTAAGGATGTTTTGAACATATGGTTATTCTCTATCCATACATGCCCTTATTTGCAATTATGGAGTGCCATAGCTTGAGTCAATCGAGCTCTACTTTTGCTATAAAATGTTTCCTGGCAGATTGTTTACATGTTATTCAATTTTGACAAGGTTGTTGTAGTTGATCCATGTATGCTATGATGTTGTTCTTGCCATGTATAGCTTCTATGCCATGTCTTTTTGCTGTGAGTTACCTTGCCATGCCATGTATTTCTCTGTGGTGAGTGGTTCAAGCTCATCAACATGCCTACTTATTGTTGTTCCTGCCATGTATGAATCTGTAATATAACTTGCTATGTTTACATGGGTGCCATCATATTTTCTGATCCTTTTTGGCTTATGGTTAGTAAAGGACTTTTGTTCTATGCAATTAGTAGATTCATGCCATGCCTTTGTTTGCCATGATAAGTTCCTGTAGCATGTTGTTTGATAGCTCTAAACATTGCAACCTGATATTATTTCCTGATAAGTCTGAACCTGTTATTATTTGCAATCTTGCCATGTCCTTTTGAGCATGTTCTAGTGATTTCTGGAGATAGCTCAGTGTTTATGTTTTGTCATGCTTTACCTGTACATCATTCCCATGCCTTTTGTTATCATGTTGAGATGCTGTAGCATAGTGTTTTGGTGCTTGCAATATGCCTAGTTGCTGTCTTGGACAGATTGTTGCTATAACTTGTATTGTGTGTATGTGTTGCACCGTTGCTCCGTTTTGAGTGTGCTCTATATGAAACTTGCTTGATTTTGCATGTAGTTTCATATTATCATGTTGCATCCTTGATTTGAGGTGTTTGCTTGATGTTTGTATGCATTTTGCATCAATGCCATGCTCATCTTGTTTTGCTCATATCTTCTAGGCCGTAGCTCCGAATTAAATGAACTTTATATGTAACTTGACTAGAATTTCGTGTAGATCATCTTTGTGCATCTTAACTTGCTGTTTATCAACTTCAACATAAAGTTATTCAGATCTGGACCAATTTCGAAATTTGCATATGAGGACTTACCGGAATTGTTATATGTTGTTCCCGGCCTCATTTAAACTTGCTTTGATGTGCTGCTCTTGTTTGCATCATCTCTTGCCATGAGTAGCTGCATGTAGCTTTGTCATGCATCATGCTTGTTGTGCATCGTGTCTTGTTCATGTGTGGTGTGTTTACTATGTGGTGTGCTTCTTCTTATTAGTTCCTGTTTCGTTGCGATCGTGAGGATTCATTCGTCTACGCTTGGTTTGGCTTCATCCGTTCGTCTTCTTCATGGACTCGTTCTTCTTCCTAGCGGGATTTCAGGCAAGATGACTATCACCTTGGATCTCATTACTATCATTGCTATGCTAGTTGCTTCGTTCTATCGCTATGTTGCACTACCTATCACATGCTGCTCAAGCCTCCCAAATTGCCATGTCAGCCTCTAACCTTTTGCACCCTTCCTAGCAAACCGTTGTTTGGCTATGTTACCGCTTTGCTCAGCCCCTCTTATAGTGTTGTTAGTTGCAGGTGAAGATGAAGTTTGTTCCTTGTTGGAACATGGAGATGTTGTTCCTTGTTGGAACATGTTTACTTGTTGGGATATCACAATATATCTTATTTAATTAATGCATCTATATACTTGGTAAAGGGTGGAAGGCTCGGCCTTATGCCTGGTGTTTTGTTCCACTCTTGCCGCCCTAGTTTCCGTCATATCAGTATTATGTTCCCGGATTTTGCGTCCCTAACGCGGTCGGGTGATTTATGGGACCCCCTTGACAGTTCGCTTTGAATAAGACTCCTCCAGCAAGGCCCAACATTGGTTTTACCATTTGCCTCACCACCACCTACATTTCCCTTGGGAGTAATTAACCCAAGGGTCATCTTTATTTTAGCCCCCCCGGGCCAATGCTTGTCTAAGTGTTGGTCCAAACCAGAGCCACTTGCGGTGCCGCCCCTAGGCAACTTGGGGTATCGTCGGTTGCCGTACGTACTGCTCATCCGGTCGTGGCTTGAGACGAGATACGCGCGGCTACTATCAGGGTGTCGGCACGCTGGGAGGTCTTGCTGGTCTTGTTTTATTGCGGTTGAAATGTCTTGTAGCCGGGATTCCGAGACTGATCGGGTCTTCCCGGGGAGAAGGAATATCATTCGTTGATCGCGAGAGCTTATCATGGGCTAAGTTGGGACACCCCTGCAGGGTCTGAACTTTCGAGAGCCGTGCCCGCGGTTATGTGGCAGATGGGAATTTGTTAATATCCGGTTGTAGTAAACTTGAAGCAAACTCTTCTAAAATACACCAACCATGTGCGTAACCGTGAGTGTCTCTTTTCGGGGTTGATCGAGAGGAGAACACGGTTTCTGGGTTATGTTTGACGTAGGTAGGAGTTCAGGATCACTTCTTGATCATTACTTGTTGACGACCGTTCCTTTGTTTCTCTTCTCGCTCTCATTTGCGTTGGTTAGCCACCATATATACTTAGTCGCTGCTGCAGCCTCACCACTTTATCCCTTCCTTTCCTACTTAAGCTTTGCTAGTCTTGATACCCCACAACAACAACAACAGCAACAACAACAGCAACAACAACAGCAACAACAACAACAACAGCAACAAC
>NC_057801.1:14235503-14236672 GCF_018294505.1 Triticum aestivum | reverse complement strand
CAACAACAACAACAACAACAACAACAACAACAACAACAACAACAACAACAACAACAACAACAACAACAACAACAACAACAACAACAACAACAACAACAACAACAACAACAACAACAACAACAACAACAACAACAACAACAACAACAACAACAACAACAACAACAACAACAACAACAACAACAACAACAACAACAACAACAAAAAAAACAACAACAACAACAACAACAACAGCAACAACAACAACAACAACAGCAACAACAACAACAACAACAACAACAACAGCAACAACAACAGCAACAGCAACAACAACAACAACAATGCTGAGTCCTCGTGGCTCATAGTTTACTACACCACCAGTTGCAGGTACAGGTTTGTGATGCTCATGACGTGAGAGTGATGCTTGCTTGTTTTGGAGTTCTTCTTCTGCTTCTTCTTCGATCAGGGGATAGGTTCCAGTTCGGCAGCCTGGGCTAGCAGGGTGGATGTCGTTTGAGTTTCTGTTTATGATTCATCCGTAGTCGGATGTTGATCTTGTATGATGTTGATGTATTCATGTGAGATTGTATGTCTTGGATGTATCCCCACTATTATGTAATGTTGATGTAATGATATCCACCTTGCAAAAGCATTTCAATATGCAGGTCTATCCTTGGTGGGACCGTCGAGTTCCTTTTGGATAGGGTCGCATATTGGACGTGACAAGTTGGTATCAGAGCCTCGAGCGACCTTAGGAGCCCCCTTGATTGATCGTGTAGTTTGGCCGTTGTTGAGTCTAGAATAAAACTGTTTTTGGAGTCTAGTTATATCGGAGAGTAGGAATTCTTTTTACTCCTCAGCCCCTTTGTCGCTCTGGTAAGGAATATTGACGTAGGTGTTTTGAATTAGTTCTCTTCACTTTCAAATTTTCTTTAGGATCACGCAGTTGGTTTTCCGGTAGTTGTTCCTCGGCTCTTTTCATCCGGTGCATTTCTCGTCAAGTTGACTCGAGCCTCTTCATCTTTGCGTTCAATCCTTAGTTGTTTTCTTTTCCCACCCGCCCACCCCTTTTTCTTCTCGGAACCGGAGTCCGTAATCGAGTATCCATCCTACTCGTGTGAAGTCTTTGCTTTCTTTCCTCAATGATTTCAACTGGTGTTTTCTATTCAAGATATTCGTCGATTTCCCCTTCC
>NC_057801.1:14232933-14235247 GCF_018294505.1 Triticum aestivum | reverse complement strand
GTTTGAGTTTCTTCCGACCATCAATTCCATTCGTGTGGAGCCTCTTCAGTCTTCCCTCAATTATCTCAACCGGTGAATTCTCGTTTTGTACGACATTCTTCATCTTTTTTCTTCTCCGGTGGACTCAATTCAAGTTTTTCGGGTTAATCATATTCTTTTCCTTCGAAGTGTTCTCTTTGCTTGTTCGCCTCTCGCCAGTTTATCATTCCGGAGTTCCGAAGACATCTCAGGAGATTCGTCTGTGTTCCAATTAATTCGATGTTGTCACCTCAGTCAAATATTTCAATTGTTCCGGTGCATCATCTATCTCTTCAACAATCCTTTCCAACGGTGTTTTCTTTTAGTGGGCCCTAACCCACAGGTCTTTTCCCAGGATCTTACCTGACTCTTCTAATTATTCCGGAGTTATTCCTAATTCTTTTCAAGTGTGACATAAGAATGAATATCATCAGTCACATGCCTTTTCCAAGATCGATGTCAAATTCTTTCACTGTTGGCTCAACCTCTTTGCTTTTCATTCTTCTGGAGTATCTCATTAATTTTGGTGGTGTTTCTCTTCAACATTTGAAGATTGAAGAAAGTTTTCCCTCTAAATCTTGCCCGTTCTCTCGAAGATTCGTGGTTCTAGTTTCTTGTTATCCTCTCGAATTATTCCGTTTGTCAGATATTCTTTCTTACCCATCCGGAGTATTTCAGAAGTTGATTTCCATTTTGTTTCATCGGAGGCCATTGTTCCAGAAGAATTCTTCGCCCTCATCATTCCAGCTATCGTCCTCTAATTATCCCGGTGCTTCGTTCAAGTGTTTTTTTATTCAGCTCATGATCTCCTGGTCCTTTTGCATCTAAATCCCCTCGAACATATTTGGTCTTCTAATTCTTCCCTGTGATTCATTCTCTTTCATCAGTCATTTCCAAATTCGTACGGTGGTTCGTTCAAGATTCTTTTTCCTTCACTATCATTTTAATTCATTCGTTCTTTTCAATTCTACCGGTGGTTCATGAAGACTTTCTCAAGTTTTGCGCCATATTTCCCTTAATCATTTTCAAGAAGAATAAGTAGTATGTAAAATCCACTGCTTCTCATCAATTTAATTTGATGAAGGATAAGTATACAATAAATCTTATTCTTATTTCGTCCAAGTGATTAATCCCTTCCTTTAGAGTTTGTTCTTGAGGAATAAATTCTAGTTCCAAGTCTTTTCATCTTCTCTTTTCCGGAGTTCAATTTCCTCGGCCATCTCGTTGGAATCCTCCATCTAATTCATCGCAGGCTCATCTTATTCTTTCTTCCTTCATTTTATCTCATCATCCTTTTGTCACCGGAGTTCTTCACGGTGGTTCTTCATGATTTAATTCTTTCTTCAAGAGTTCATCAAGTATCATTCCATCCTCTCGAGCTCGTGTTCTATTCTTTCCATGTTCAGTCGGAGTGCTGCCTAAATCCTTTCAGTCTTATTCATTTCTTTTTTCTCATTCTAGCCACTCCGGTTAGAACGAGTGGTTTCATAGTCTATCTGATTCCGTGAGCTTACGATTCTTGTCATTCTCGTCGTTTCTCTCTTCTTCTCGTGTGATCTCGATTCTTTGCTTCTTCTCTTGCGTTCTTGTTTCACCTCATTCCTTTTTCCCTTCCGTCTCGGCCTAAGATCTCGGGACGAGATCTCTTGTTAGTGGAGGAGTGTTGTCACGCCCCGGATTCGATGCGCCAGGTGTCTGCCAGTTATTCGTCGGCGTTGCCATGTCATTTGCTTGCGTGTTGCTTTTTTATCATGTCATCATGTGTATTTCATTTTGCATACGTGTTCGTCTCATGCATCCGAGCATTTTCCCCGTTGTCCGTTTTGCAATCCGGCACTCCTATGTCCCCTGGCGCCCCCTTTTGCCTCTTTTCGTGTGCGGGTGTTAAACGGTCTTGGAATAGACCGAGGTTTGTCAAGCGGCCTTGGTATAGCACCGGTAGACCGCCTGTCAAGTTTCGTGCCATTTGGAGGTCGTTTGATACTCCAACGGTTAACCGGGTAACCGCAAAGGCCTCTTTTATCTTGCAGCCCAACACCCCCTTCAAAGTGGCCCAAAACCCAGCAAACTCCCCTCCATGCTCTCGGTCGTTCGATCACGATCGCGTGGCCGAAAACCGCACCTCATTTGGACACTCCTAGCTCCCTCTACCTATTTATATGTGCACCCCTCCGAAATTTCGGGTCCAACCCTAGTCTTCTTCATCCTCGCGCCGTCGGACACGTCCGCGCCGCAACCGGACAATGGCCGTGCCGCCGCCCCCATCCAACCCGTGCGCGCCACGTGTCCTGCCGGA
>NC_057801.1:14207705-14232354 GCF_018294505.1 Triticum aestivum | reverse complement strand
GGCGCCTCCGTTCGCCGCCTTCGCCGGCGCCCGCCTCGCCACCGCCTCGCCGGAGCTCCTCGCCGCCGCCGGCGACCGCCTCGTCCCGGTTCCGCCCGGGCTGGATCAGATCCACCCAGCCGCCGATCCAAACGCCCGGATCCCTCTGTCCCGGATCCCTCCGTCCCGCGTTGACCTTCGCGGAGGTGAAAATCCCACTAAGTCCCAGATTTTTGCATATTATATGCCATATTCATCATGCCATAACTCTCTGGATATTGCTCCGTTTCATGCGTGTAATATGTCAAATTGTTCGTCTCGACGAGTACATCATTTCATCTCATTGCATCATTTACATTTGAACTCATCTTGATGCCCGAAATGCTGTTAGAAGAGGGCTATGTGATGTTAGTTTCAGATTCTTATCAGAACATGCACTTTTGTAATTTTTGCCATGATTGATGTGTGCATCCTATGAACTTGAGTCCTACATGTGTTTTGTACTATGCCATGCCATCTTTACAGGGGTGTATGCCATGTATTTTTGTGATCTATGTGGTGACTAGAACAAGCATGCAAACTAGGCTTCATGATGTTGCTGATTTCAGCCCCTGTTCTGCTGATATTTTTATGCCATGTAAACTTGATGCTACCGAGAGATCCATGCTTATTTTGAGATACTTCAGTAAGGATGTTTTGAACATATGGTTATTCTCTATCCATCTATGCCCTTGTTTGCAATTATGGAGTGCCATAGCTTGAGTCAATCGAGCTCTACTTTTGCTATAAAATGTTTCCTGGCAGATTGTTTACATGTTATTCAATTTTGCCAAGGTTGTTGTAGTTGATCCATGTATGCTATGATGTTGTTCTTGCCATGTATAGCTTCTATGCCATGTCTTCTTGCTGTGAGTTACCTTGCCATGCCATGTATTGCTCTGTGGTGACTGGTTCAAGCTCATCAACATGCCTACTTATTGTTGTTCCTGCCATGTATGAATCTGTAATATAACTTGCTATGTTTACATGGGTGCCATCATATTTTCTGATCCTTTTTGGCTTATGGTCAGTAATTTGCAATCTTGCCATGTCCTTTTGAGCATGTTCTAGTGATTTCTGGAGATAGCTCAGTGTTTATGTTTTGTCATGCTTTACCTCTACATCATGCCCATGCCTTTTGTTATCATGTTGAGATGCTGTAGCATAGTGTTTTGGTGCTTGCAATATGCCTAGTTGCTGTCTTGGACAGATTGTTGCTATAACTTGTATTGTGTGTATGTGTTGAACCGTTGCTCCGTTTTGAGTGTGCTCTATATGAAACTTGCTTGATTTTGCATGTAGTTTCATATTATCATGTTGCATCCTTGATTTGAGGTGTTTGCTTGATGTTTGTATGCATTTTGCATAAATGCCATGCTCATCTTGTTTTGCTCATATCTTCTAGGCCGTAGCTCCGAATTAAATGAACTTTATATGTAACTTGACTAGAATTTCGTGTAGATCATCTTTGTGCATCTTAACTTGCTGTTTATCAACTTCAACATAAAGTTATTCAGATCTGGACCAATTTCGAAATTTGCATATGAGGACTTACCGGAATTGTTATATGTTGTTCCCGGCCTCATTTAAACTTGCTTTGATGTGCTGCTCTTGTTTGCATCATCTCTTGCCATGAGTAGCTGCATGTAGCTTTGTCATGCATCATGCTTGTTGTGCATCGTGTCTTGTTCATGTGTGGTGTGTTTACTATGTGGTGTGCTTCTTCTTGTTAGTTCCTGTTTCATTGCGATCGTGAGGATTCATTCGTCTACGCTTGGTTCGGCTTCATCCGTTCGTCTTCTTCATGGACTCGTTCTTCTTCCTAGCGGGATTTCAGGCAAGATGACCGTCACCTTGGATCTCATTACTATCATTGCTATGCTAGTTGCTTCGTTCTATCGCTATGCTGCGCTACCTATCACATGCTGCTCAAGCCTCCCAAATTGCCATGTCAGCCTCTAACCTTTTGCACCCTTCCTAGCAAACCGTTGTTTGGCTATGTTACCACTTTGCTCAGCCCCTCTTATAGCGTTGTTAGTTGCAGGTGAAGATGAAGTTTGTTCCTTGTTGGAACATGGAGATGTTGTTCCTTGTTGGAACATGTTTACTTGTTGGGATATCACAATATATCTTATTTAATTAATGCATCTATATACTTGGTAAAGGGTGGAAGGCTCGGCCTTATGCCTGGTGTTTTGTTCCACTCTTGCCGCCCTAGTTTCCGTCATATCGGTATTATGTTCCCGGATTTTGCATCCCTAACGCGGTCGGGTGATTTATGGCACCCCCTTGACAGTTCGCTTTGAATAAGACTCCTCCAGCAAGGCCCAACATTGGTTTTACCATTTTCCTCACCACCACCTACATTTCCCTTGGGAGTAATTAACCCAAGGGTCATCTTTATTTTAGCCCCCCCGGGCCAATGCTTGTCTAAGTGTTGGTCCAAACCAGAGCCACTTGCGGTGCCGCCCCTAGGCAACTCGGGGTATCGTCGGTTGCCGTACGTACTGCTCATCCGGTCGTGGCCTGAGACGAGATACGCGCGGCTACTATCAGGGTGTCGGCACACCGGGAGGTCTTGCTGGTCTTGTTTTATTGCTGTCGAAATGTCTTGTAGCCGGGATTCCGAGACTGATCGGGTCTTCCCGGGGAGAAGCAATATCATTCGTTGATCGCGAGAGCTTATCATGGGCTAAGTTGGGACACCCCTGCAGGGTTTGAACTTTTGAGAGCCGTGCCCGCGGTTATGTGGCAGATGGGAATTTGTTAATATCCGGTTGTAGTAAACTTGAAGCAAACTCTTCTAAAATACACCAACCGTGTGCGTAACCGTGAGTGTCTCTTTTCGGGGTTGATCGAGAGGAGAACACGGTTGCTGGGTTATGTTTGACGTAGGCAGGAGTTCAGGATCACTTCTTGATCATTACTAGTTGACGACCGTTCCTTTGTTTCTCTTCTCGCTCTCATTTGCGTTGGTTAGCCACCATATATGCTTAGTCGCTGTTGCAGCCTCACCACTTTATCCCTTCCTTTCCTACTTAAGCTTTGCTAGTCTTGATACCCCTGGTAATGGGATTGCTGAGTCCTCGTGGCTCACAGTTTACTACACCACCAGTTGCAGGTACAAGTTTGCGATGCTCATGACGTGAGAGCGATGCTTTCTTGTTTTGGAGTTCTTCTTCTGCTTCTTCTTCGATCAGGGGATAGGTTCCAGGTCGGCAGCCTGGGCTAGCAGGGTGGATGTCGTTTGAGTTTCTGTTTATGATTCATCCGTAGTCGGATGTTGATCTTGTATGATGTTGATGTATTCATGTGACATTGTATGTCTTGGATGTATCCCCACTATTATGTAATGTTGATGTAATGATATCCACCTTGCAAAAGCGTTTCAATATGCGGGTCTATCCTTGGTGGGACCGTCGAGTTCCTTTTGGATAGGGTCGCATATTGGGCGTGACAGTTTCGTACCCTACCATAATCTCTTCGTTTGTTCTCCGCTATTAGTGACTTTGGAGTGACTCTTTGTTGCATGTTGAGGGATAGTTATATGATCCAATTATGTTATTATTGTTGATAGAACTTGCACTAGTGAAAGTATGAACCCTAGGCCTTGTTTCCTATCATTGCAATACCGTTTATGCTCACTTTTACCACTTGCTACCTTGCTGTTTTTATATTTTCAGTTTACAAAAACCCATATTTACCATCCATATTGCACTTGTATCACCATCTCTTCGCCGAACTAGTGCACCTATACAGTTTACCATTGTATTGGGTGTGTTGGGACACAAGAGACTCTTTGTTATTTGGTTGCAGGGTTGCTTGAGAGATACCATCTTCATCCTATGCCTCCCACGAATTGATAAACCTTAGGTCATCCACTTGAGGGAAATTTGCTACTGTCCTACAAACCTCTGCACTTGGAGGCCCAACAACGTCTATAAGAAGAAGGTTGTGTAGTAGACATCAAGCTCTTTTCTGGCACCGTTGCCGGGGAGGTGAGTGCTTGAAGGTATATCTTTAGATCTTGCAATCGAATCTTTTTGTTTCTTGTTTTAGCACTAGTTTAGTTTATAAAAGAAAATTACAAAAAAATGGAATTGAGAGTGCCTCATATGCTTCATCATTTTAATGTCTTCCGTGAAAATAAGGATTCCGATAATTGTGCCTAATTGCTAGAAGAAGAATGCATTAGAATGTTTGGCACTAAATCTTTGAATGATGAGCATGATTGCAATGTTGTTAGTATGAATTCCTTGAATATCCATGATGCTAATGATATGCAAAGCCACAAGCTTGGGGATGCTATGTTTGACGAAGATGATATTTTTTGTCCCCCAAGTTTTGATGAGCAAATTTACTATGATGAAAGCATGCCTCCTATCTATGATGATTATTGTGATGACATGTATGCTTTAAAGAATAATTATAACCATGAAACTTGTCATCTTGATCTTAATTTCCAATCACATGATAGTTATTTTGTTGAGTTTGCTCCCACTATTATTCATGAGAAGAAATTTGCTTATGTGGAGAGTAATAAAATTTATATGCTTGTAGATCATGAAAAGAATGCTTTAGGTGCTGGTTATATTGTTGAATTCATTCATTATGCTACTAAAAATTATTATGAGGGAGGAACATATGCTTGTAGGAATTGCAATAATATCAAGTTTCCTCTCTATGTGCTTAAAGTTTTGAAGTTATGCTTGTTCTACCTTCCTATGCAAGTTGATTATTGTTCCCATAAGTTGTTTGCTCACAAAATCCCTATGCATAGGAAGTGGGTTAGACTTAAATGTGCTAGTCATATTCTTCATGATGCTCTCTTTATGTTTCAATTCTTATCTCTTCTGTGAGCATCATTGAAATCATCGTGCCTAGCTAGGGGCGTTAAACGATAGCGCTTGTTGGGAGGCAACCCAATTTTATTTTAGTTTCTTGCTTTTTGGTTCTATTTAGGAATAAATAATCCATCTAGCTTCTGTTTAGATGTGGTTTTGTGTTTTAATTAGAGTTTGTGCCAAGTAGAACCTTTGGGAGGACTTGGGTGAAGTCTTTATGATCATGCTGTAAAAAACAGAAACTTTAGTGCTCACGAGATTTGCTTCAACTTTTTACTGGAGAGTGCTATTTAGTTGATTATTTTTTCAGATGATTACTAGAAAAATTACTCAGGTCCACCAATTTATTTTAGAATTTTTTGAGTTCCATAAGTTTGCGTTAGTTACAGATTACTACAGACTGTTCTGTTTTTGACAGATTCTGTTTTTTGTGTGTTGTTTGCTTATTTTGATGAATCTATGGCTAGTAAAATAGTTTATAAACCATAGACAAGTTGGAATACAGTAGGTTTAACACCAATATAAATAAATAATGAGTTGATTACAGTACCTTGAAGTGGTGTTTTGTTTTCTTTCGCTAACGGAGCTTACGAGTTTTCTGTTAAGTTTTGTGTTGTGAAGTTTTCAAGTTTTGGGTAAAGATTCGATGGACTATGGAATAAGGAGTGGCAAGAGCCTAAGCTTGGGGATGCCCAAGGCACCCCAAGGTAATATTCAAGGATAACCAAGCATCTAAGCTTGGGGATGCCCCGGAAGGCATCCCCTCTTTCGTCTTCGTTCATCGGTAACTTTACTTGGAGCTATATTTTTATTCATCACATGATATGTGTTTTGCTTGGAGCGTCATTTTATTTTCTTTTGCTCTGCTTGCTGTTTGAATAAAGTACCAAGATCTGAAATTCTTAAATGTTAGAGAGTCTTCACATAGTTGCATAATTATTAGACTACTCATTGATCTTCACTTATATCTTTCGGAGTAGTTTGTTGTTTGCTCTAGTGCTTCATTTATATCCTTTTAGAACACGGTGGTGGATTTGTTTTATAGAAACTATTGATCTCTCACGCTTCACTTATATTATTTTGAGAGTCTTAAATAGCATGGTAATGTGCTTAATCCTAATATGCTAGGTATCCAAGAATAGTAAAAACTTTCTTATGAGTGTGTTGAATACTAAGAGAAGTTTGATGCTTGATAATTGTTTTGAGATATAAAGATGGTGATATTAGAGTCATGCTAGTTGAGTAGTTGTGAATTTGAGAAATACTTGTGTTAAAGTTTGTGATTCCCGTAGCATGCACGTATGGTGAACCGTTATGTGATGAAGTCGGAGCATGATTTATTTATTGATTGTCTTCCTTATGAGTGGCGGTCGGGGACGAGCGATGGTCTTTTCCTACCAATCTATCCCCCTAGGAGCATGCGCGTAATACTTTGCTTTGATAACTTGTAGATTTTTGCAATAAGTATATGAGTTCTTTATGACTAATGTTGAGTCCATGGATTATACGCACTTTTCCCATCCTTCCACCATTGCTAGCCTCTCTAATACCGCGCACTTTTCGCCGGTATCATACACCCACCATAAACCTTCCTCAAAACAGCCACCATACCTACCTATCATGGCATTTCCATAGCCATTCCGAGATATATTGCCATGCAACTTTCCACCGTTTCGTTTATTATGACACGCTCCATCATTGTCATATTGCTAGCATGATCATGTAGTTGACATTGTATTTGTGGCAAAGCCACCGTTCATAATTCTTTCATACATGTCACTCATGAGTCATTGCACATCCCAGCACACCGCCGGAGGCATTCATATAGAGTCATATCTTGTACTAAGTATCGAGTTGTAATTGTTGAGTTGTAAGAAAAATAAAAGTGTGATGATCATCATTTTTAGAGCATTGTCCCAAGTGAGGAAAGGATGATGGAGACTATGATTCCCCCACAAGTCGGGATGAGACTCCGGACGAAAAAAATAAAAAAAAGAAAAGAAAAAGAGGCCATAAAAAACAGAAAAGGCCCAAACAAAAACATGAGAGAAAAAGAGAGAAGGGGCAATGCTACTATCCTTTTACCACACATGTGCTTCAAAGTAGTACCATGATCTTCATGATAGAGAGTCTCCTATGTTGTCACTTTCATATACTAGTGAGAATTTTTCATTATAGAACTTGGCTTGTATATTCCAATGATGGGCTTCCTCAAATTTCCCTAGGTCTTCGTGAGCAAGCGAGTTGGATGCACACCCACTTAGTTTCTTTTGTTGAGCTTTCATATACTTATAGCTCTAGTGCATCCGTTGCATGGCAATCCCTACTCACTGACATTGATATCTATTGATGGGCATCTCTATAGCCCGTTGATACGCCTAGTTGATGTGAGACTATCTTCTCCTTTTTGTCTTCTCCACAACCACCATTCTATTCCACCTATAGTGCTATATCCATGGCTCACGCTCATGTATTGCGTAAAGATTGAAAAAGTTTGAGAACATCAAAAGTATGAAACAATTGCTTGGCTTGTCATCGGGGTTGTGCATGATTTAAATACTTTGTGTGGTGAAGATAGAGCATAGCCAGACTATATGATTTTGTAGGGATAACTTTCTTTGGCCATGTTATTTTGAGAAGACATAATTGCTTTATTAGTATGCTTGAAGTATTATTATTTTTATGTCAATATGAACTTTTGTCTTGAATCTTTCGAATCTGAATATTCATATCACAAGTAAGAAGAATTACATTGAAATTATGCCAACTAGCATTCCACATAAAAAATTATCTTTTTTATCATTTACCTACTCGAGGACGAGCAGGAATTAAGCTTGGGGATGCTTGTTACGTCTCCAACGTATCTATAATTTTTGATTGCTCCATGCTATATTATCTACTGTTTTGGGCAATATTGGGATTTATTATCCACTTTTATATTATTTTTGGGACTAACCTATTAACCGGAGGCCCAGCCCAGATTTGCTGTTTTATGCCTATTTCAGTGTTTCGAAGAAAAGGAATATCAAACGGAGTCGAAACGGAACGAAATCAACTGGAGAAGTTATTTTTGGAAGGAAACCTACCGGATAGACTTGGACCCTACGTCAGAAGATGAGGGAGGTGCTCACGAGGGTAGGGGGCGCGCCCACCCCCCTGGGGCGCGCCCCCTGCCTCGTGGCCCCCCCTTCGGTCCACCGACGTACCTCCTACACCCATATAGACCTACATAACCTAAAACTTCCAGAACGGAGATTAGACCGGGAGTTCCGCCGCCGCAAGCCTTTGTAGCCACCAAAAGTCAATCGGGACCCTGTTGCGGCACCCTGCCGGAGGGGGGATCCCTCACTGGTGGCCATCTTCATCATCCCGGCGCTCTCCATGACGAGGAGGGAGTAGTTCACCCTCGGGGTTGTGGGTATGTACCAGTAGCTATGTGTTTGATCTCTCTCTGTCTCGTGTTCTTGATTTGGCACGATCTTGATGTATCGCGAGCTTTGCTATTATAGTTTAATCTTATGTTCCTTCTCCCCCTCTACTATTTTGTAATGGATTGAGTTTTCCCTTTGAAGTAATCTTATCGGATTGAGTCTTTAAAGATTTGAGAACACTTGATTTATGTCTTGCCGTGCGTATCTGTGGTGACAATGGGATATCACGTGATTCACTTGATGTATGTTTTGGTGATCAACTTGTGGGTTCCGCCCATGAACCAATGCATAGGGGTTGGCACATGTTTTCGTCGTGATTCTCCGGTAGAAACTTTGGGGCACTCTTTGAGGTTCTTTGTGTTGTATTGAATAGATGAATCTAAGATTGTGTGATGCATATCGTATAATCATACCCACGGATACTTGAGGTGGCATTGGAGTATCTAGGTGACATTAGGGTTTTGGTTGATTTGTGTCTTAAGGTGTTATTCTAGTACCAACTCTAGGGTTGTTTGTGACACTTATAAGAATAGCCCAACGGATTGATGGGAAAGAATAAATTTGAGGTGGTTTCATTATTTGGTTACAGGGTTGCTTGAGAGAGACCATCTTCATCCTACGCCTCCCACGGATTGATAAACATTAGGTCATCCACTTGAGGGAAATTTGCTACTGTCCTACAAACCTCTGCACTTGGAGGCCCAACAACGTCTACAAGAAGAAGGTTGTGTAGTAGACATCACTATGACACGCTCCATCATTGTCATATTGCTAGCATGATCATGTAGTTGACATCGCATTTGTGGCAAAGCCACCGTTCATAATTTTTTCATACATGTCACTGTTGATTCATTGCATATCCCGGTACACCGCCAGAGGCATTCATATAGAGTCATATTTGTTCTAAGTATCAAGTTGTAATTGTTGAGTTGTAAGAAAAATAAAAGTGTGATGATCATCATTTTTAGAGCATTGTCCCAAGTGAGGAAAGAATGATGGAGACTATGATTCCCCCATAAGTCGGGATGAGACTCCGGACGAAAAACAAAAAAAAGAAAAAAAAGAAAAGAAAAGAGGCCATAAAAAAGGCCCAAATAAAAAAATGAGAGAAAAAGAGAGAATGGACAATGTTACTATCCTTTTACCACACTTGTCCTTCAAAGTAGCACCATGATCTTCATGATAGAGAGTCTCTCATTTTGTCACTTTCATATACTAGTGGGAATTTTTCATTATAGAACTTGGCTTGTATATTCCAATGATGGGCTTCCTCAAAATTGCCCTAGGTCTTCGTGAGCAAGCGAGTTGGATGCACACCCACTTAGTTTCTTTTGATGAGCTTTCATATACTAATAGCTCTAGTGCATCCGTTGCATGGCAATCCCTACTCACTCACATTGATATCTATTGATGGGCATCTCCATAGCCCGTTGATACGCCTAGTTGATGTGAGACTATCTTCCCCTCCTTTTGTCTTATCCACAACCATCATTCTAATTCTATTCCACATATAGTGCTATATCCATGGCTCACGCTCATGTATTGTGTGAAGATTGAAAAAGTTTTGAAAATGTTAAAGTATGAAACAATTGCTTGGCTTGTCATCGGGGTTGTGCATGATTTAAATACTTTGTGTGGTGAAGATAGAGCATAGCCAGACTATATGATTTTGTAGGGATAACTTTCTTTGGCCATGTTATTTTGAGAAGACATAATTGCTTTGTTAGTATGCTTGAAGTATTATTATTTTTTATATCAATATGAACTTTTGTCTTGAATCTTTCGAATCTGAATATTAATACCACAATTAAGAAGATTTGCATTGAAATTATGCCAAGTAGCACTCCGCATCAAAAATTCTCTTTTTATCATTTACCTACTGGAGGACGAGCAGGAATTAAGCTTGGGGATGCCTGATACGTCTCCAACGTATCTATAATTTTTGATTGCTCCATGCTATATTATCTACTGTTTTGGACTATACTGGGCTTTATTTTCCACTTTTATATTATTTTTGGGACTAACCTATTCACCGGAGGCCCAGCCCAGAATTGCTGTTTTTTTCCTATTTTAGTGTTTCGAAGAAACATAATATCAAACGGAGTCCAAAAGGAATGAAACCTTCGGGAATGTGATTTTCTTACCGAACTGATCCAGGAGACTTGGACCCTGCTCCAAGGAACAAAAGAGGCGGTCGCGAGGGTGGGGGGCGCGCCCACCCCCCTGGGGCGCGCCCCCCTACCTCGTGGGCCCCCTGTTGCTCCATCGACGTACTCCTTCCTCCTATATATACCTACGTACCCCCAAACGATCAGAGGAGGAGCCAAAAACCTAATTCCACCGCCGCAACCTTCTGTATCCACGAGATCCCATCTTGGGGCCTGCTCCGGAGCTCCGCCGGAGAGGGCCGTCATCACGGACGGCTTCTACATCATCATAGCCTCTCCGATGAAGTGTGAGTAGTTTACCTCAGACCTTCGGGTCCATAGTTATTAGCTAGATGACTTCTTCTCTCTTTTTGGATCTCAATACAAAGTTCTTCCCCTTTCTCGTGGAGATCTATTCGATGTAATCTTCTTTTTGTGGTGTGTTTGTTGAGACCGATGAATTGTGGGTTTATGATCAAGTCAGCATCAGAGGCGAGGATCGAGTAGGCGGCAGGATCTGTGCAGAGGGCCGGGTTACCGGGTAAACCCGGCAGTAAAATTCCTTCCCTCTTCCTCAGATCACGGTGATGGGGCGATTGATGAAGCGGATCTTCATGATGTTCTATCCTTGCGGGGTGATTTCGGAGTTCTACAGCAAGACGGCGCGCAGATGCAAACTCAGATGTCCAAGTTACAAGAAGAAGTGCAAGTAATTGGAGCAAAACAGGGGCAAATTTCTGCAACAGTGGGCACAGTAGAGCAAGTGGTTTTGGACTTGAGTAAACAACTGTCAGCAATCAGCAGTGTTCTGGCAACATTAGTTAAGCAGCCTCAACCTAATAACCAGTAGGATATTCCTTCCAGTTCTACACCAGTTATCAAGTCTCCTACTCTGCATAGAGAACAAACACAGGAACAAGAACTTAGAATTGAATAGCTGAAGCAGCAGTTAGCAACAGAAAAAGAGAAAACCAAGCAGTTGGAAGATATTCAGTTACAAAACTTACATCCTATCAGAACCAATAGAGTTACAGTACCTCCTGGTTATGCTCCACAAGGGAGGCATGATACTGCAAGTGTTATAGGAACACCAGTGACTGACTGACAACACACGCACACACCTGCATTCAATCAGTTTTACCAGCAAAACAGAGACAGACAGCTCTGGCAGGGTTACTATAAAACCTATGAGCAGGATATGCAGGCTCAATTCATGAAATCAGTCACCAAAGGACCTAGGCTGGATTTTCCTAGATTCTCTGGAATAGATCCAGTAGGATGGATAAGGCAATGCAACAAATATTTCCAAATGTCTGGAGCACCAGAGGAATACAAAGTCTCATTGGCTCAGATGTATGTAGTTGAGGATGCTGATGTGTGGCTCAGGAGATCTGGTTTGTTAAAGAAGCAACTCACTTGGAAAGAATTTGGAGCAGAAGTGGTTAAAAGATTTTCTGAAAAAGGTTCTTATGATTTGACAGAGAAGTTGCTCAGGAGATCTGGTTTGTTAAAGAAGCAACTCACTTGGAAAGAATTTGGAGCAGAAGTGGTTAAAAGATTTTCTGAAAAAGGTTCTTATGATTTGACAGAGAAGTTTAACTCAATCAAACAATTGCATCACTCTGTGTCCGAATACACAAAACTGTTTGAGGATTTAATGGCAGATGTGCAGGAGGAAAATCCTGAGTTAGGAGAGCTATGGTTTATCAGGCGTTATGTGAATGGACTAAGAGAAGGAATTAAGTTTCAAATCAGACCTTTCAGGCCTAAAACACTGACAGATGCTTATTGCATGGCAAATGATATAGAGCCTAATCATCCACACATAGCCACTGTCAGCAAGAAACAAAGTGCACCTTTCAACAATTTCTATCAGAAACCAAATTGGATTCCTCCAGCAAAACAGCACACTCCTGTAGCTCAGTAGCAACTGCCTATCAGACAAGCTAAACTCCCAGTTAACAGTGGACAGAAGATCAGAAAAGTTGGAGAATGTTGGAGGTGTGGAGATAAATGGATGCATGGACACAAGTATAAATTAATACCCAATGTACATCTGCTGCAACAGGAGGAGGCAGATCAAATTGTCATTGATAATGAAGAAATAGAACAACAGGAGCAACCTGAAATGGCAGAGGAGGGAGAACAAGTAATGTTTATGTCTGCCCATGCACTGGGGCACCAGCTAGCAGTACCTACTCCCATAGTGATCATATACATTAATGGGAAAAGAGTTGTGGCCCTGTTGGATTCAGGTAGCACTACTTCCTTTATTAATGAAGATTTTGCTGTTAAAGCAAATTGTCAGCTGTTGCCTGTAAACAGAGAGCTATAGCAGTAGCTGGAGGAGGGAAGTTACTGTCTGCAGCAATTGTGCCCAACTATCAATTTCAACTTGCTAAGTTGAAACTTAAACACCATTTCAGGGTGTTAAAACTACCTAGTCATGATATCATACTGGGATATGATTGGATGACTGTGGTCAGTCCTGTTTCATTCAATATCCCCAAGCAAACTTTCAGTTTCACAAAGGAAGTAACTCAAACAGTTACTACTGCAGTTTTTAACAGTCCTGAAACTGTCAAAGAAGTACTAGCTGAGGAGATGAGCAAGTTGCTGGATAAAGGAGTAGAAAGTTTCTTGTTACAGGTGCATAACATCTTAATGGAAGCACCTGAGGGAACACAAACACCCCCACAAATATAGAAACTACTGCTAGAATATGTTGATCTATTTGAGGAACCAAAATCACTACCACCAGAGAGAACTATTGACCATACTATACCTCTAGTTCCTGATGCTACTCCACCTCATGTGAGACCATACAGAGTTCCTCAACACCAGAAGCAAGAAATGGAAGATCAAATTAGAAAATTGCTAGCTGCTCACCTTATCAGACACAACCAGAGTCCATATGCAGCACCTGTCTTATTAGTTAGAAAGAAAGATAGTTCCATGAGGCTTTGCACTGATTTCAGGAAACTTAATTCTCTCAGAGTTAAGAACAAGTTTCCTATACCATTGATAGAGGATCTTCTAGATGAATTGCATGGGGCACATTACTTTTCCAAAATTGACTTAAGGTCAGGCTATCATCAAATAAGAATACATCCTGATGATATACAGAAGACAGCATTCAGAACTTTTCTAGGCCATTTTGAATATCTGGTTATGCCCTTTGGCTTGTCAAATGCCCCAGGAACTTTTCAAGCATTGATGAACAACATCTTTGGTCCGTATTTGAGGAAGTTTGTGTTGATTTTCTTTGATGATATACTCATATACAGTAAAACCCTCCAAGAGCACAAGGAGCATTTAAGTATAGTGCTGCAATTATTGAAGGAGCATCAGCTGTTTGCTAAAATGTCCAAATGTGTATTTGCTGTCCAACAAGTGGAATACTTAGGACATGTAATATCTGCCAAAGGAGTAGCTATAGATCCCCAGAAAATTGCTGCTATTGCTGAGTGGCCAACACCAGATTCAGTATCTAAGTTGAGGAGTTTCTTGGGCTTAGCAGGCTACTACATGAGATTTATCAAGGGATATGGAGTCATATGCAGGCCTCTACATGATCTGTTAAAAAAGGGGCAGTTTCATTGAAAACAATAACATGATCAGGCTTTTGCACAACTGCAACAAGCCTTAATTACAGCTCCTATACTAGCCCTCCCCAACTTCTCCATGCCATTTGTATTGGAAACAGATGCTTCTGGTAAAGGAATAGGAGCTGTTCTCATGCAGCAAGGAAGACCCTTAGCATACAATAGCTCCTCACTTTGCCCTAGAAATGCAGCTATGTCCACATACGAGAAAGAAGCTCTTGCTATACTGGAAGCACTCAAGAAGTGGAGAAACTATCTGATAGGCAATGAACTAATTATTAAAACTGATCAGCAATCACTCAAGTTCATTACTGACCAGAAAATCACTGAAGGGGTGAAACATAAGTTAATGATGAAATTACTAGAGTTTAACTTCAAAATTCAGTACAAAAAAGGAAGTGAGAACAAGGTAGCTGATGCTCTCTCCAGGTTACTTCCAAAGTGTTTTGCTCTGTCTGCTGTGACACTAGTGTGGGCTGAGGATCTGTTACTGAGTTATCAGCAAGATCCAGTCAGTAAAAAACTGCTGGAACAACTACTGTTGCAGCAACCAGATCCCAATGCAGAGTACACCATACATGCTGGAATTATAAGGTACAAAGGCAAGATACTAGTAGGGAACAATGCTGACTTGAAAACCAAACTAATCCAAGCATTGCATAGTTCTCCTATTAGGGGTCAGTCATGAATGAGAGCTACCTACCAGAGGATTAAGAATATTTTCTACTGGCCTGGGCTAAAAACTGAAGTGGAAACTTTCATTGCTGCCTGCCCAATTTGCCAGAGAGCAAAACATGAAAACTGCTTGCAACCTGGATTGTTGGACCCACTGCCTGTAGCTGATATGGCATGGCAACATGTGACAATGGACTTTATTGAGGGTCTTCCCAATTCACAGGGAAAAAAAGTGATCATGGTAATAGTTGACACATTCACTAAATACTCACATTTCATTCCATTGTCTCACCCATATATAGTTCACACTGTTGCTCAAGCATTTGTGGATCATATCATTAAGTTGCATGGACCTCCTAAGCTCATAATATCAGACAGGGACAGAATATTCACCAGCAAACTCTGGAAAGATATCTTTACTGCTTTGAAGGTAGAACTCAGATACAGCACTGCTTATCACCCTCAAACAGATGGCCAGACAGAGAGAGTCAACGAGTGTTTGGAAACTTATCTGAGGTGTATGACTACCAATGAACCAAACAAGTGGGCATCTTGGCTATCCTTAGCTGAATATTGGTACAACTCCACATATCACACTGCCTTGAAAATGTCTCCATTCCAGGCACTATATGGTTTTCCCCCTCCACTCATTGTTGAGCTAGCAATTCCTGGCCCAGATGAAGTTGAAGCACAAGATTTTCTCTCTTCCAAGCAACAAATTCTGGACCAGCTCAAAGAGAACTTGCAAAGAGCACAAAACAGAATGAAACACTTTGCTGATATGAAAAGAGTTGAGAGAACATTTGAAGTAGGAGAATTGGTTTATTTAAAGATGGCGCCATACAGATTGGCTGCTTTTGGGTTCAGAGGAGCTCTGAAATTCCAAAACAAATACTATGGCCCTTTCTTGATCACACAAAGAGTGGGACGATTAGCTTACAAGTTGCAATTCCGTGAGGAAGTCAAAATACACCCAGACTTTCATGTGAGCCAGCTCAAGAAACACACTATCAATCCCTAGTCCCTATTTACCTATGGTCAACGCAGATGGCACGATCAAAACAGGCCCGGCCGCGGTGCTCCAAGTAAGGCAAGTTCCAAGACGCAATGCACCAGTTGTTCAGTGGCTGATTCATTGGCAGAATCTCCTACCAGAAGACGCCACTTGGGAGGACGCTGACTTCATCAAGTACACCTTCTCGGAGATCTTCAAGTCAACAACGCAAGCGTGGCGCGAAGCAGAACAAACGTCGTGAGGACACGTCGTGTCTTAGAGGGGAGCAATGTCAGCACCAGTAGTGATTCAGTTAGCTGTAGCATTTCAGGAGAATACCAGTTCAGTTAACCAACGGACCAGATTGGCTGGGAGCACGATGACACATCGCAACCGTTGAATCCTTTTTACCGTTGTAACGGGACTAGCTCATAGTTACTGTTACTCTCTGGTTAAACTGTCGCCTATAACTAGCCGGGTTGTGGCTGGGCAGAATCTCACCTGAACATTTTCCCAAATCGCCGCGATGGCTAATATACTGGAACCCTAGAGTTCCTCTTACCTCATACCTATACCTCATAGTTCATAGAAATCCATAGAAAATTCCTACAAATACTTAGCGGGATCTAACAGGTGGGTCGCGTGCGGGTGGGGAGGGCGCGGCGGCGGCGGCGGCAGGAGAGGAGGCGGGGGTCGCGGGGGAGAGGAAGTGTGGGGGCGCGAGTGCAGGACGAGGCAGCGGCTAGGTCTCCAACATGGCAGCAGCTGCAATTTATATGGCCCAATCTGAAATGACAAAAATGCCCTGGTGGGGGCATGGATATTACAATTTGTTGCAATTGGAATTTTATCCGACGGCAGAGGTTGATTGGGTAAATATCCAATGACCCACAGTGATTTGGATCCAGATCCGACGGTCCGTGTCGCGAGGAGATTTCGATCCGACGGCTGAAAATCCAAACGCCCGAGGAGGCTCCATTTTGTTCTGGACTCTAACAATGGGAAACGAGTATATAGATACATCGTTAAACCATATGGTTTAAACAATATTTTGTTAAATTCGTACATTGTGGGTCCCTCACATATATTATTAAATATATTGTCAAACTTATACATAGGTGCTCAAAAAACAAGTATATTGTACTCTAGAATTTTCTACAGATATAGTTTCCTAATTATATAATACAACCACTAGAACTTTCTACAAATATATTTTCCTAATCATATATTACAACTACTATTACAATATTTGTGAAACCACATATTTTAGAGATATCTAACATACATATGTGTAAACTACATAAATTACACAAGTATACAAAAATTAAAAATCGTTAGAAAGCAGAAATTAAATTAGGCGCAACACTTAAAGTATTTTTCAGTGATATACAATACAAATATATAATAAATAATTAAACAATATTATTAAGTATGCCAAATATATAAAAAATATACTCCTTCCCATAAAAAAAGTATGCTCCTTAACACAGTAGTGTAGTAAGTATAAAATTTCAGTATAAAATATGTATATATCAAGAGGAGCGGGGCAATATGAGAGAATTCAGTGAAGCAGAGTACTTCCTAGATAATATAAAAATACTCTTACTATGCAAGAATAAGAACATTCGTACAGCTCTGCACTACTGCATACAGAACAGAAGCAATAGAAATAAAATAATGCATCAATTCAGTCCACACATTACTAACTTGACCTATATCATCAAAGAATGTTAAAAGCTCCTTAAAAGGCTACCAATTAAAAGACAAAATACATAGCTATGAGATATAGAAGTATTTACCAAATACTTCACTCCTGATTACTGGGGGTGCAGAACAACACGCCAAAACTGTAGATCCCTTCAAAAACCTCTAGGTGGAACTGCAGAGTGTCGGCAAAGGTCTGAATTAACCGGCACATATTAGCTGCCTTGCACAGTGAACTTTCTGCATCAGCATGTGCTATTGGGTCCAAGAGCGAGTAGTTGCTCACAACAAAGTCAAATTCCAAAACACTGGATCCCAATAGAAAAAGTGAACGGTTCATAACTTGAACTGCAAGCTTGGCTTGGGACATGTTGTTCTTCATCTCTACTTCTTGCTCAGTCCCCGTCATATCTCCAAACTGAGACTTGCACACCATGAACAACCCTGTAACAAATGCAATGGTGGGCACAAGAACTCGATGGGCCCCCTCAATCTCAGCCATCAAGTTCTCAGCACCCATGATTTGGCCAGCGTTGCGCTTGCAGATAGCACAGCATCGAAATCCGACTTGGGCTGAAAGCTCTGCTATTAAATCAATGAGCTCATGGACCTGATGACGTGTTGCGGTAACTTTTGAGGCCAGCACAGCAGGTAAGATTTCGTTTGAGAGTGGCATTGTGCTTATGGACCTGCAGCAATAAGAGCAACTCCAACGGGCCGACCCAAACGGATGGCGATTTCGTCCGCTTTTTGTCCGTTTGTGTCGGCCGCCCGCCCGGCGTCCGCCCTATTTTTGATATGGGTCGGCAGCGCGCCCAACGCGCCGACCCATATGTGCAGGCGTGGCCGGCTGGCCGCCCAATTTTACATTGATTTGCATTCAAACATACTGTGAAGCCAAATAGTCTGGCTGCCCAAATAAATAGTATAGTTTACAAGACAAATACAAATAAAAATGTTTCACATAGTTTTGCAAATGAATAAAAGAAGATACATCTATTGGTTGCCAACATGAGTCCATATATGCTCGACCAAATCATTTTGCAGTTGCACGTGAGTTTCCCAATCACGCATGTCTTCATGAAACTGAATGAACTGCTCAAATGTTGCCGCTACTCCATGCTCAAGCACAACATTCTCACCCTGAAACTGAAAGTCTTGATCGTACAGACGTTCCGGGCGCTCGTCTTCTACGATCATATTGTGCATGATCACACAAGCATTCATCACCTCCCATAGTTTCTGCGTGCTCCAAGTATTAGCAGGATACCGAACGATGCCCCATCGAGATTGCAAAACACCAAAGACACGCTCGACATCCTTCCTAGCACTCTCTTGCTCTTGGGCAAATCTTTTCCTTTTCTCTCCGACAGGGTTGGGTATTGTCTTGACAATAGTGGTCCACTGAGGATAGATACCGTCACCCAAATAGTACCCTTTGTCGTAGTTGTGGTCGTTGACAGTAAAGTTCACCAGTGGGCTGTTGCCTTTGGCAAGCCTAGAAAACACCGGCGAGCGCTGAAGCACGTTGAAATCATTGTGTGATCCAGCCATGCCAAAGAAAGAGTGCCAGATCCACGGATCTTGAGACGCCACGGCCTCTAGTATGACAGTGCAAGCCCTGACATGTCCCTTATACTGCCCTTGCCAAGCAGAAGGGCAGTTCTTCCACTCCAAGTGCATGCAGTCTATGCTGCCAAGCATCCCCGGGAAGCCCCTGCTGGCATTCATCGCCAACAAACGGGTTGTATCTTCAGCTGTCGGCTCTCTCAAGTACTCAGGGCCAAACACAACAATCACAGCCTTGCAGAACTTATACATGGACTCTAGGCATGTAGACTCGCTCATGCGGACGTACTCGTCAATGAGATCACCGGGCACTCCGTATGCAAGCATTCGGATGGTGACAATGCATTTCTGATAAGAGGAGAAACCAATCTTGCCGACGGCATCCTCTTTGCACTCGAAGTAGTCATCATAGCCGACCACTCCCTCTCTAATACGGTTGAAAACATGCCTACTCATACGGAACCGGCGGTGGAATTTGTGATGTTTGAACAACGGGTTTGTTGTATCAAAGTAGTCCTTCCAGAGAAGGAAATGCCCGCTCTCTCGGTTGCGATTCAACGCCGGTAGGTGGCCCGGAATGGAGCCACGAAACAACGGCTGCTGGCTGTTGAGGTGGTGGTGGACCAATACGGCAGCCAATATCTCCTCCTCGTCGTCGGACGACGAATCGTCGGAGTCGCAAAGGAAATTGTGGAAAAAGAACTCGTCGGCGGAGTCCATTTCGTACCTTGGCAAACTGTGGAACAGCTTGCGCGCGTCGACGAAGGAGACGGCTGGCGAGGGGAGTCGCGACGCCCACAGACCAGCTAGCTTCTTGGCGAGTGTGACGGCGTCCGACGAGCGTGCTGGTCGGATGTGGCAGGGGCGGCGAGGTGGCTTCTTGGTCGCGGGTGGCTGTGCGGTGGGGGGAAGCGGTGGTGGGAAGCAGTTTGCTCCCCGGCGGCAAAACGGCGGCGGAGGGCGACGGGGGGAGGGGCGGCATTGCTGGGCGGATGTGGAGGCGGCGGCAGCTGGAAGAGTCGCCGGAAAAAATGGGCGGCGGCGTCGGCGACGGAGGAGGCGGGAGGGTTGCTTTGTTGGCCGCAGGGTGAGACGGGAGACCAATGTGCCACAGACCAGCGGGCCCAGGGACAGGAGTAGGCGAGCGCGCGCGCCCGTCGCGTGTCCGCGCCGACGCAAATCAGGGTCAAAAATGGGCCGGGAATGGGTCGCCCGTGGACGAAAAATGGACGCGTGTTCGTTTGGGTCGGCGCGTTGGGCCGCCTTTTCTGTCCGCGCCGACCCAAACGGACGGCCGCGGACGAAATGGGTCGCCCCATTGGAGTTGCTCTAATGACACCGATCAATTTAAAACGGATGAAAGCCATTAGCTATAAACTGAATTTCAACTTTCATAAGCCACAACCCATACAAAGTGACCAATTTAACATACGGTGAAATAATAAGCATTAAAACGAATCTTGTGTATCAGTCTTGTGTTTCACAGGCTTGTGTATATTTGTGATCAATGGCACCATGGTGTATGTATATCGGTGTATGTGTAAATTGCACGATATGTAGTACTTACTGTATAATAAATGGCAGAAAAAGGCTGTGGCGACTTCAAGCTGCAATGTGGTGGACCTGGAAAGCCTGGGATAGCCCTGTAGATGATCCTACTTCCCTTCTTTTTGCTCTGAGATTGAATGCAGCGATCGATTATTTTCTAAATGTGCTGTGGCCCAACAGTTGTGGTGTATGAGTATGAAACTACTCAGGTCATGAATATCTTCTGTTCTGCTGTCTTATATGGAGCTTATGATGGACTTTTCGTAACAAACTCTGTTTCCAAGAAAGACAACAAACTCTGTTTTCAGAAAAGACGCTGGAGCAATGTCAAGGAGGCGCGTGTCTGGAGCTGCTAGAACACCCATGGAAGATCGTCTGCAAAACCTCCCAATCAGCCCTCCTGGACAGAAATCCTGCGCTCCTCGACAAGCTCGGGGTCGAATTACTGCGGACCGCTTGGTAAACCCGACTTTTCTGATCAAACTCATCCCCTGTTCCTGCAGGAGAACGCTAGCTGGTTCAGTGTTTAGTTTCCTACTAGTAGATCGCTGTGTTTGCCTACTGTGTGTTGGGTTAGTAGTTTCTGTGGAACATCTGGTATTCTGGTGGTGTCTCTGGAGCATCAGGAATGATTTTGTTTTTTCCACAAAGAATGCCGAAACACCCTGCTGATGCCATATTTTGTGTGCTCTTATTCCTGCTGCAATGGAGGATTCCTTGGCCAAGTAAAATCACAAATCGTCTCTGATGAAGTTATTCGTGAAGGAGACATCTTCGGACTTGTGTGCCTAGTCTGGGAGTTTAGTCTTTTTCCTGGTTATTACCCAGTACCCACAGTTTAAAACTGTTGGGTCTAGCTGTTTTGTGATGTTTACCTGTTGCCAGGGAGGCGTCTCTGGGAGTGTCAGGTGTAAAGATCATTCATTGCCATAATTTGTACTGCAAGGATATGTACTGGTCAGTAAATGTCTTATACGAAATTACAGAGGGAGTTTAGTAGTTTCAGAAATCGGCTATGGCTCCTGAAATTTTAGGCTCTATTTCCTTTGAATTTGCGGTCCAGAGCTGGATGGATAATGTACAGTCTGGTCTGGTCTGGTCTGTACCATGCATACACATACGTTGTAAGGGCCATCTGACTGCATAAAACAGCCTTTTCAATGCTACAGCCAGGCATCTACTACGCCACTAGGTACGTAGTACGTGACAGTGCCTGATTTCTTTTGGAAAAACAAAGTAGCCAGCCAAATATGGAAGGCATCTCCTTTTCTTTTCGAATCACGTACGCGACGGTTTCTTGCTTTCTCCCTACTGCCTGTGCATGCATGCCAACACAAAGGAAAAAACAAGATACACAAAGGAAAAAACGGACGCCGCCCCGATATATCACCTCTGCTCTGGTGGGCAGTAAAATCTTTCAAAGCAAGCAGTAAAATCAACTCAAAAAAAAAAGGAAGTCTTTCAAAGCAAGCAGTGCATGTCTCTCTTTAGTTATTACTATCTTCTTCTTCTTTTTGCGAGAAGAAGACGATTTCATTGATGCATTGTTCTTACAGAAAAAACCCAGGAAACAAAAGGAAATTACAAGGAAGACTACTACCCCTAGCTAGCTATAGCTCAGACACAGCTGGGTACAGCGGTACATATATATATTATGGAGAGGCCTGTGCATCGCTCCCTCTTCCGGCTATCTTCATCACGCGCGGCCACTCGGTTTCAGATGGCAGGAGGCCATTTCCGGGCATGCCGTGCTCTGCTCGGCCTCAGCCTTAGCCTCAGCGTCAGCGTCAGGCGTCAGCCACGACCAGCTCTCTCCCACTGTTGCCCAGCAACGGCTCATGGCCATCAATTGATTGATTCCCTCGCTCTCTATGTGTCTGTATGTGGAGGAGATTCGGCCGCGGCTGCTACAACCCGCGACGCGCACTGCTACAATCAGCGGCGACGGAGCCGGAGTGGGCGATGACGGAGCTGCAACCACTGGCTCTGCTTCATGCACCTCCTATATATTAATATTAATGTTTTGTTAAGGAAAGATGGTTGATCCTTGGCTGGACCTCAAAGTTTGTTTCACAAGGCAAAGGCCAAAAAAGTCACTTTACAGGACGAGCTCGAGTGAGCCCTATATTTTAAATAGTGCCAATATGTATTTTAAAGTTTTAAAATTTTCAAAAAATTCTAAAAAGATATTACCCGCCGAAAAAGAATTGGCTCCCCAGGTCGCTCCCGCGGGCGGCCCGGGAGCGAACCCTAGCCGCCGCCAGCGCAAGCCCTTCTGGCCCCTCCTTCCCTCGCCGCCGCCGGCGGATGTCGCCGAACGAAGCACGCGCGGCTCGGCTGCGGCGGGGCCTTTCCCTCCTCCAGCTCGAGCAGGGGCGGCGCGGGCCGTTCGTTCGTGCGGGGACTCGGCTCGGCACGCCGCTCGCGCGGGTGCGCGCACCGGCGTGGGTGGCCGTGCTCGGTGCGGCGCGGCGAGGGCGCGAAGGGCGCGGAGATGGGCGTCCTCGTTCCGGTGATTTGGGGTGCGGCCTCGGTGCGCCTCGACGGGATCTAGCGGGGACGGCATGGCAGGTGGCGGCGCTCCGGCGGCTCCTGGCGCGTGGATCCGGCGGGTGGGGATGCGGATTGCGGCTCTTGGCTGCTCGATGAGACCCCTCCCGGCAATGATGCGGCTGCAGTGGGTTGCTCGGGCTTTGGCCCGGCAGCCCTGCTCGGCGGGATGGGGTGGGGTGGCGGCCCCCCCTCCCGGCTTGGTGCTATGGAGCTGGTCGGCTTGCTAGCCCGGCGTGGTGGCGGGGCCAGACCAGTGGTCCAGCCACTGCTCTCTTTCCTGCCAGATCCAAGTCAGGGGTGGCTAGGTGCGTCCTTTGCTCCCATCCTCTCATGGATCTCGCACTCCCTGACGCGCCTTGCTCGGTTCCATCCCTGTTGGCTGCTTCGGCGGTCTGGTGTTAGTCCGGCAGGCGCTCGGTCGCCGTAGCAGGAGGTTTTCCCCTCCTTGCGGTGGTGGCTCTGGTCTCAGCAGCGACGTGGCTCAGCAAAAGGGTGACGAGGGTGATGCTACGGGCAAAAGCCCTATGTCGGCTTTGGTCGGCATCGGCGGTAGCGGCGCTCTGCAGCGTCGGATCCCTCCCTGGAGGTACCGTTGTGTGATGCATTGGTTCCTTCGCCTACTCTGTTCGTTCTCCGGGTGAAAGCCTTAGATCTAGCTCCTGGATCGGACGGCAGCGGCGTCCACGACGTCGTTACCACCTTGGTGGTGCCTGTCTTCGGAGACGTTGCTCCATGTTGCTTACCTAAGGTTTGGGTGGTGTTTGGCTGGCTTGAGGTTGGTGGTTGGTGGTGGTGGTGTGGCTGGTGGTGTGGTTGTGCGGCCGACTAGGGTCGATGGTGGTGTGTGTTGTGGTGGTGGTGGCGCGACCAGCCTGCGCTGGTGTGCACGGTGAAGCGATCCAGGTGTAGACTCGGCTCCTTGATGCCCTTCGGCTTCGCCGGCGGTGCCGCTGTTGTGATGTAGACTCGGCTGCGTGTGACTCTTTGTCCGGGTGTGGACTCGGTCGCTCGTTGCCCTTCGGCTGCACCAATAGCCTTGAGGCATCATGGATGGTCTCGGTTGATTGGAGCTCTTCGTCTATGGTGGTGGTGTTCTCGTGCAGCTCAGGTTGGTGATTATTGCTCAAGACTCTCTCATGATTACTGTTGTGTTGCGGCGAGCTTCGTGCTCTTGGTGTTGTCTCGGCTCATCTTTGCTCAAGGATGGCGCAAGATGCCTCTCAAACTTGCAAATCGTTCCGTTCTTCTGTGGCGGAGCCCCAGTCAAGGTTCGTGTATGGGATGACACTCGTTGATTGTGGTTGCTCCTGAGTTGTGCCATGGGGGCCGGTATGCCCGCCGATGCGTTCGGCTGTTTGCAAAGTCCTGGTATTGTGATCTCACGACGACGCCCCACATCTACTTGTGTCTCTCGTGGTGATGTCTTATGTCTGCCAGCTAGGTCGTGCCTTGTTTGGTTTTTCAGCCCGGTTTCCCTTATAAAGGTTTTTGATCCGGTTTTCCTTATAAACTGGATCACCACTCAGGCTTTTTGGCCACTTTGAGCAATATATTCAGGTGG
>NC_057801.1:14206780-14207494 GCF_018294505.1 Triticum aestivum | reverse complement strand
TATATTGCACATGTGCAAATTTTGATGCTGAAATAAGTAACCACGTGAGTTATATAAAAATGATAAAATATGAACAGTGCATGCATTATTCACTATTTAGAAATATCATCATTTTGTCATTTTTGTGCAGCTCGCATGTTTACTTATTTCATCATCAAAGTTTACACATATGTAATATACATCCATATGATCATGTAGTTTTTTTGGGGGAATTTTTTAAACTTTAAATGTGATTTTCAAACCATTTAAAACAAAGTCCTCCAATGCAACTGGGCTCAAAATATCCACTCTTGGCAAATGCCTCTCTTTCTTTGTTAGGCTATCAGCAACACGAGCTGAAGGTGCATTATGTTTTCTGATTGGTTCAGGTTGTGTGTGATAACGAGGGGCAATGTTTCATCAAATATCACCCTTCTTGTAGTATATACACTAAAAGCTGAAGAGTGGTAGTAGTTAAGGAGTCAACTAATTTGGAAGCGGAGGGAGTAGTAGTCAAGGAGTAGCACAAGTGTGATTTGCATGTTCAATAAAGTAAGTGGTAAAATCAAAGGGTAAGCAGTAAAATCTTTCAAAAGGCATCTTTATTCACTAGGCTATGTGCACCACAAGCTGAAGATGTACATGTGCGTACGTATAGCTTAGCTGCACCAGGCCAGTTGGAACGCACGCCGCATACGTACCGGTACTAGCTAGCTTTGCATTGCATCTCTCTCT
>NC_057801.1:14069007-14206557 GCF_018294505.1 Triticum aestivum | reverse complement strand
TCCTCTCACACACACACACACAGTATAGTAGAACACATGCTCCACGCCACCGCCCCCATCAGGCAATCTTCGTTGTGCGCGGCCACCCGGCTCAGATGGGCCAGGAGGCCCTTTCCAGTAATGCCGTGCCATCACGCATGCATCTGCAAGTTTGACTGGTAATGGACACAGGGCCTCTTCAATTATTCATGCATGCGTGCTATGGCCCATGGGTATGTTGATACGATCGCGTCTTGCACCTTGCACAGTTGTATGGCTACCCCTTTTTTCTGATTCTATCTAAAAGAAAAGGAGATGCCTTCCATATTTGTTTAGATAGATAGCTAAGGTAGCTGCTCTTTTCTTTTGCTTGTTTATATTTATGTACGAGCGAGTACACGAAGCAGACGTACAAAGCGACACACATTAGAGCATCCTTCATCGCCGGCGCCTCCTCCTCCCTCACATCCAGTGGCGGCACCTCCTCCCCCACCCAAGACGTGCGAAAGCAACAAGTGTGGCGTACGTGGTGGTGTACATACTAGCCGGGCCAGTAGATATATGGTAATAAAGCCTCGTTCAAATGCTTTTGACGGCCAAATCCATCCACCTCGTCTATATATAGAAGCAGGCATACACAAGGTTTGTGTCTGTCCATCCATTTTACAGTAGCTCTGCTAGCTGGTATAGCCAAGAACCAACACACCCATTCCACCGCGCACGCGCAGGTAGAGGGAGGCTAGGTAGATCGAGATGGCCGCCGCAGGGAACCTCCCCCACCCAAGCCCCGCTACCCTGCTCAACGCCGTGCTGGACGAGTCGGCGAGCCTGGACGACCGGAACGCCCAGTGGACGGAGGAGGCCGCGCGCGAGCTGAGAAACATCGCGGTCGCCGTCCGCGCCAACGCGCAGGCCAGGAACGTCGCCGGTGCCAGGGCCGAGCTCACGTCGACGGTTCAGCACCTGACGCCGCTCTTGTGTCACTTCATGAGCGAAGGCGTGCAGATGCGCAAGCTGCGGCGCATGTTCCGCACGGCGGTGGGGGCGCCGATGGTGCCGGCGGCCGCGCCCGACCTGCCGCCATTTTTCCGTGTGGGAGATCAATGCATGTCGCAGGCGGAGATCAGCAATGGGATCCTCCGCAACACATCAGAGAGCATGTCCGGAAGGGTCAACGCGGCGCTGACGCTGTTGGACGTGGTGGAGGCCGGGGCGACCAACCCCGACGAGGTCTGGGGCACCGTCAATGAGCACCTGGAGGAGGTCACCACCTACACGGAGATGATGGTGGCTCAGCACACCGCACTGGTCCTCCACATGCGATGCGTGGTGATGAGCATCGCGGCCGGCGTCCGCCTCTACGTGCCCGCCTAAGACATGCAAGCCCCTCCTCCGGTCCAAGCAGAGGTACGGGCCGTTGATGCATTCATTCATCTCTCTCTCTCTCTATATATATATATATATATATATATCTCTATCTCTCTCTCATCTTGCCTTAATCTCTCAGTTGATGCATTCATCTCTTTCTCTCTCTAATCTCGCCTTAATCTCTCAGTTGATGCATTCATCCCTATTTCTAGTAACACTCATGTTTTGTTGTGTGTAGGCAGCAGATGCGGTGATCGTCGGAAGCATCAGGGCCGGCCGGAGGGAGGAGCGGAGAGTCAGTCCAGTCCAGGAAAGAATGAATTAGTTGCAGTTTTCGTTTGTGCGATCGAATCGACAAGGCTTGCTAGTTGCATTGATTGCGACATACAGCAGCCCTGCCGTCGGTCTTAATTACTACTCCTATAGTAGTTATCTCCGTGTCAACAGCCTAGTAGTAGTAGTAGTAGTAGTAATCCTCCTGTTGATGGTGGTGGTGGCAGCATTGTATCAGAGTCAGTCTAGTCCGGTTTGTTTGTTTGTTTGTTAGCTCTTCAGAGTCAGTTGTGGTGGTGGTCGGTCAACGCATACTAGTTAGTAGTAGTTGTTGCAGCAGCTGTTGCTTGTAATGCGTTGGTGTATCAGAGTCAAGTTACCACTCCAGTTTCAGTCGATTATTATGCGTAGTAACTATCGCCGTCTTTCATTATCTGCACGAATACGGTTTTTTTTTTCTTCTTATTTGAGAAGAATCTGCATATACGTATCTATGCTACTGCCTCCGCATTCGTGCTGCTTTATCGGTGGGTCGCAATAGGACAACTACCAGGTTAATTAACATCCATCGGGCAATTTTAATTTCTGGCCAAAATGAAATGACAAAGACCCACCTCTGACGCAATGCTGATTTTAAAACGCCGTGCAAGATATATATATTGTTCCAAACATGTTACCGCCTCAACGCAGTTTAAGATTGTTCCAAACATGTTTATTGCCAATTTGCTAGCTAATTAATGACTCGATGCACTTTTCAACATATATAGAAACCGGTCCGTACGAGGGTAAAACACCCACACAATTTCACTACTATCAACCCCACCCACCTATATTCTACCAAAACCTTGTGAATTTATTATTGCTTCAAATGAACCCAGCCTCTGATTGCTACTATCACGACTTCTCCAAAGCAGTTTCTTTGATGCCCTGCACAAAGAAAATGCCATGAGAACCAACGGCAGAGTTGAAGGAAAAAAAAATGCCATGTTCATGCTTGACTGAAAAGGGCATAGCTATATATATATGCCAGTCCCTTGAAAATAGTATCAGGGTCAGGCAATTTCCTTTTGAAGTCGCACCTAAGCACATAGCTATATCCAAACTGTTAGTGTTAGGGCAACTCTAACCTATCCCCTAAAAGTTAATGGAGAATCCAAACGAGTAAAGTTAATTAGAGGAGTAAATTTTTTTCTCCTCTATAGGTGGCCGCACCTAGCTGATCCCCTAAACTTTAGTGGAGTAAAAAAAAAGTTTAGATTTTGTGTTCTAGCCGCATGAACTTCAAACATTTCACTATATACTACAACATTGAAACTAAAATATGCATAACATAACCGTCATAACATATGTATCATCATCGTGATTTTTAAATAAAACATGCATAGTTCATCCAAAAGGCGTCACTTCAAAGTTCAAACACAAATGTTTGATCCAAAACCACCGCAAACAAAAAAAATCATATATGTTGTGGATCGAGCCAACCAATGGCATGCATGAACTCAAACGAGATGGTCGCCGAAGAAAACATCACCGCCACCACCATCCTCTCGGACGGTACCATCACCACCACCATTTTGAAGAGAGGCTTCCACTTGGGTCAAGATCTCCCCACGAGTGAGCTCCCAATACTTTCTTGTGGTTTCATCCATTGTGGTTGGATCCATTAACATGATAGCACATCCATCGGCCTTCTTGGCATCACGAATCCTCTCCACCTCAAGTGCAAGTCTACTCTCCTCTGCTTTTAACTTCCTTTCTTTGGCCGCCAACTTCCAAGGCGAGTCGAGCCGAGACAAGAGCTACTCATTTAGCTCGTGAGTTTCGAGTTAAAATTCAAGCCCTACTCACCATGTTTGTCTGTTGGATTATCTGGAACAAGATAAACGCTAGAGTGTTCAAGAAAAAGTCGACACCTCTGTTCTACATCCTCAAGCTTATACAAAATGAGGCCAAGCTATAGATCACCGCGGGATCTAGGCACCTAAGCACCATCATGCCCCGAGAGTAGTCTTCCTTGTATTGTCGTGTGGTTCTCTTTCTTGTGATGGGCTATGTTGTGGAGCCATTGCTATGTTTATAACTGAATTCTTCCTCTGTTAACTAATGGATGAGACAAGTCTTTTGCCTTGGTTTAAAAAAACAACATTTGCTAGTAGTAATAGTCCTCATGGTGCTAGTGGCAGCAATATTGCAACACATTGGTGTATCAGAGTCGGTCTAGTCCGGTTTGTTTGTTACCTCTTCAAGCTCGTTATTATGAGTAGCAGTAACCATTGTTGTGTTCCATACTTATCTATGGTCAACATCGTAAGAGCATCCTCAACAGATGATGCAAATTTGATGGTAAAAGTGGGTGTTGTATAATTTACATCACCAAAAAGTGTTTTTTTACATTTTTTCAAAAATAGCCAACTCCAAGAGAAGATGTATATTTAGGCCATGTTTGGTTCACAAGTCCTAAGACTTTTTTTAGTCCCAACTTATAAGTCATAAGTCCCTAAAAAGTCCCTACCTGTTTGGTTCCTAGGACTTATAAGTCCCTATAAGACCATATTACAACTATAAGTCCCTATAAGTCCCTCCTTGAGAGTCTTATTACATAAGTCCTAAATGCCCACTTTAAGTCCCTATAAGTCCCTCCTGTTTGATTTAGATGGGACTTATAGGGACTTTTTTAAGTCCCTAAGCCAATAAGTCCCTGGAAACAAACACCCTCTTATTATGTGGTGATATAAATTCCTAATCCAAGAGATGGTGTATATGAAGATGTTGAACTACTACTTCGTTTCAAACATAATTCAAACATAGCAAATTCAACTACTACTTCATTTGAAACATAACTCAAACATAGTTCTAATTTTAAACATAATTAGTTCTAATTAAAACATAATAAACATAGTTTAAATTACTACTACTCCAACGACTACTACTGGTTCAAACAACTACTTGAACTACATCGAAGATGAAACTACTCTTCATTGGAGCTCCTGAACTGCTCCCAGAACTCATCATTTCTCGGGTCGTCGCACCCCTCGTCCTCCTCCTCTGAGTCATCACAGTCCGACGAGTCCGACTCAACGGGGATCACCGTCGAGCGGCCGGTCTCGTCCTCTTTCTTCACCCCCTTCTTCTTCTGCTCATCCACGCGCTTCCAATAGACCTCGCCATCGTCACCATCGCTGGCTTCTTATTCCTCTTCTTATTCCGGCTGGCCGGCTTCTTATTCCTCTTCTTCTTCATCTCCTCCATCCGGAAATTCTCTAGCACGAGAAACTCCGCATCCGCCCAGGTCTCAATCTTCAGGAAATTGAGCTCCGTCCTTGGCCTTGTGGCACGCCATGCAGCGACATCATACGCACGTGCGGCCTTGTCGACAATGGGGTACCCTCGTTGTAGAAGTCAACGTCGAAGTTGACGGACGACTTCGTCCACACTTCGGAAGAACCCCGTCTTGCTCTTCAGGGCCTTCTTCGGTGGCATGGTTGCACGGCACTCGAATCAGGGCAACGACTGTGCGTCACAATTTGGCCGGTTTGGCCACGAGCAGCAATGGACGTCGACGAAGGAGTAGCGAAAAAACACCCGATTCAAGGCATGCGGCGGGGGTGGTGGGAGGGCAAACGCGACGGTGCGGCGCGGCAAGTGGAGGGAGGAAGAAGACACGCGTGGGTGAACAACTAGAAATGACAATTGGCAGTTGGAGCATGACATCACTTTTACATAACTGGGATGTGAAGATGCAAATTTGCATCTCTAGATATTTTATTTTACAACACGGAGCAGGTGAAGTATTTTTTTTTTTTTTTTGCATCTACATCATCAGTTAGAGATGCCATTTTAGACCTCAGAGATGCAAAAGTTCGTAATTTTTGCATCTACATCTTCTATAGATGCATTGCTCAACAAAATATCACAGCCACACAAGGAAATAAGAACATGTACCCAACAAGATAACCAGTTTAACATCCACCCGGCAAGCTGATGTACTGCCTCAACGCCATTCAAAATAAGTCTACTACAAAACATGTTATCTGCAGATACTGCATCAAGTCAAAGGTCTCAAGATAAGACTACTGCAAAACATGTTATCTGCAGATAGACCCGCAAGGAGGTAAAACACTTATAACAACAATTCCACCATTCGTTTTACTACCACCGACCACAGCCATCTACTCTACCAAAACCGGAAGAATCACATTTGCTTCAAATGAAAGCCTGCCTTCGCATTTCTCTGTTATCCTGCAGGCCTGCAGGAACAAAACGCCATAAGAACCGACAGCAGAGCTGAAGCAAGCATACATCAAGCGACATCATTATACTTCTATCTAATGTAACAACTACAACCCTAAAAGAGTAAATAAAGGTATTAACCAAACACGCAATCCTAAAACTGTTGTAAGAGCAGGGGTAATAAAATAATTTCAGAACAAACACACACAAGCGACAGTTTCTGTAATTCCTGTGTCATGGGCTAATTTTGACCCACAGTCCTCGTCAAATGCAGATAACGAGTACTGATAAGCTTGATGTGCAGAACAGTATACATAGTTACTGTCTTCAGCAATGGAAAGCATATATTTTAAGTGACTGTCAGCTAAGTCATGATCTACATCTAAAGTACTCCCTCCATCCCATATAATACAAGACATTATTATATCCAATATGTGAATATATTGGATGTAATAATGTCATATATCATGGGACAGATGGAGTATATCCCATCAACCCATGCCAGACACATACCCCACTTACTTCCAAATAATGAGTAAATTCAGGTTACTTCCAATATAGTATGAAACTACTACACGACAATATGAACATTTACCAAACTAAAGAGGGACAGCTCATACATAAAGCAAAAGAAATCATGCATCAATTTAGTACACAGGCATGAAATGGATTCATTAGTTCAATACCTTGGCCTATAATTCGACTAGTCCTGGTGCAAGGGTGGAACCAACATGCCCTCATTGCAGATATTTGCAATAACCTCCAAATGGAACTGGAGATGGCCTGCAAAAGCTTGTATGAGGCGACCGATATTAGTGGCCTCGCTTAATACGGTTTCTGCCTCCTGATGAGCTACTGGATCCAAAAGCGAGCAATTATTCACAATATACTCAAACAATGATGCGCTGCTCCCCATCACCACGAACAAACGGTTGATCGAGTGAACTGTATTCCTGGCATCTATCAGAATGTTTCTCAACTGTATTTCCTGCTCGTTTCCCAGCACAGCTGCAAACTGAGGATCACGCACAAGGAACATTCCTTGAACAGATGCATACACGGGCACCATTTCTCGGTACGCCCACTCAAGCTCAGCCATCCAGTAACCAGATTCGTCGCCGGTGATGTGATGGGCGTTGTATTCTCGAATGGCACATTGCCGAAGCCCGACTTCGGTCACAAACTGTGCTACGCCATCAATGACCTCACGGATCTGATGGCGTGCTGCAATAGCTTTCGCAGCTAGTAGGCCAGGTAAGATTTCATTTGATCGCGGCATTGTGACTACTGATCTGCAGCAATAATAACAACGATCAATTTAAAACAGACAAAAAACACTAGCTATAAACTCAATTGCAACTTTTGTAAGAACCAAAACAAGTAGATCTTCAACCTCACACATGGCTTGTTTCAGTAAGAACTTTTTTATGTGCTTGAATATTCCCAAAACCAGGCAATAACATCATGTATCTAAAGCTGCCTACACCTTTTAAATTCAGTCATTGCATTTACATGGTCACAACTTTCAAACACATAATAGCTGTGCATCATGGTCTCATATTTTCAATTAAAAGATGAGGACCATCCTAGTTACAAGAAGTATTACAGGGCACTTACATATGAAAACTAGTAAACTACTATCCATGGTTGCTAACCCACATGACAGAGTATAATAAAAATAAACTATTATCTAGGAAACTGTAAATTGTAGCTAGGCAACTACAAACTACAAAAGAATTTGCTAAACTTAGCTAAGCAGAGCCAAATGACCAAAAACTAGAGTGAAGAAATTTGTGTACTGAATGACAATGGATGCAATTTGCGCATCATACAGTACCTACTGCTTTCATTTAATAAATTAGTAAACCATTTCCATATTCTTTCCTACTACTCATCCTATCCTTCTCATCTACTGTGCCTACTGATCTGCAGCCAATGCCATCAAGATAAGCATATATGACACAATCGCAACAATTAGCTTCTTTCGCTTCTTGTCTATCTACCATGCAAAATTGAACAAAAAACAAGACACCCTGCTCAGAGTCCATACGGTACATATAACTTGAAATAGCACACACTCAAATATATCCCACTGTTCATACACAAACAAATACATGCCCACTGTCCATACACAATCACACATAGGATCTCGTATTCACAAACATTATATGCTCCTATATGCACGATCAATCCATAGAAAAGCACACCAGAACCAGTTGTATGTGCAGTAGGGTTATACCTTGGATTTTTTCGGATAAATGGACTGCCAGATGCTGATTCCTGGGGGAGAAACGGACTGCAGAGGCTGCCTTGTGCTCTTCCGTGTTAACTGCATAGAAAGGGAGAGATGCATCAGATCTGACACAAAGAAGAGGAGCAGCAAAAGAACAGAATTGAATCGAGTTTCACTGTCCATAACAACTTGCGCTAATCAAGAGAGAAGGGAGGGGGAGGGGAGGGGGGGGCAGCGCCCATTTTCACTTAAAAGATGTGGAGCACACTGGTTACTAGAAAGCACTTACATATACAAAAAACTAGTAAAGTACTATTCATGGTTGCTAACACACATGACAGCGTGTAACAAAATAAACTATTATTTAGGAAACTGTAAATGTAGCTAGGCAACCACAAACTACAAAAGATTTTCCTAACCTTGGCTAAGCAGAGCAAAAAGTCAAGAAACTAGAGTGAAGAAATTTGTGTATTGAATGACAATGGATGCAATTTGTGTAACATCCAGTACCTACTGCTTTCATTTAATAAATTAGTTAAACAATTTACCTATTCTTTTGCACACATTTCCACATTTGATAGTTAAGTTACTTCATAGTTCATACAAAGTTCATCTATCCCGTCATTTATAACCCAATCGTGAATAATGCATCAAGCTACAACAAAATTTTGTTCAATGGACAAATGAATAGTGTCTTCAAGCAAATTGCGGTCCCTAAAAAGTTGACAAAATAGAAAGAAAGGTCATGTTCACACAGGTTGTTTCATCCCTCTATACTTTATTCTCTAGGTACTCACTTCTCATCCTATCCTTCTCATCTATTGGCCCATAACATACGTGTTCACTTATTTTTCCTTTTCTAGACTGAACAGCCAATTCCATCATCAAGTGAGGCATAAAAACAAGACAGCCTGCTCAGACATATAACTTGAAATAGCGCACACCCCACTGTTCATACACAAACAAACACATGCTCACTATCCATACACAATCACACATATGTGATCCTATATGCACGATCAATTCATAGAAAAGTACACCAAAAACAGTTGTATGTGCAGTAGGGTTATACCTTGGATTTTTGAGGGAGAAACGGACTGCCAGATGCTGGTGATTTCTGAGGGAGAAACGGACTGCAGGGGTTGCCTTGTGCTCCTCCGCGTTAACTGCAGAGAAAGCGAGAGGCTTCACTGTCCATAACAATTTGCAGAAAACGAGAGAGGGGGACGGGAACCGCCGGCGCCTCCATGACCCGCCTCCGTAGTACCCTGTTCCCCGCCGCCGTCGCTCACATCCACAGCACCCACATCGGGGACCAGGCGGGGGAAGAGGGAGAGAGGGAGGGGGAGGGGGGGATGTACCTTGAGCGCCGCCTCTTTGCTCAACCGCGCCGCCGCTCCGATCCAGACCTCCAGCCGCCGCTGTGGGAGAGGTCAGAACGCATCTAGGTTTTCTCCGATAATAAAGAAGGGGGTCATGTTAGGTCTGGACTCTGCAATAATGTGGCCGGCCCAGCTACATAAACGTGGCCGCCCATACCAAAACAGCCCTTCGGCGGTTCGTTGAGGCTGGATACGCACGCGGCCACGGGACCTCCTATTTACCGCATTATGCGGCAAACAGACGCCTCTTCGCACAGAGCGCGCGCAACTGGCCGGCCCATTGGAGTAAAACTCTTAGTGATTGGTTGGGCGCAAAAAATCAGAAATAGAAAGAATGCGCAACCTGGAATTCAATCTCCACACGTTCTGTTGTGGTCGGTACCGCGCTAGCCAGCCGAACTGTAGACACGGATGTGAAAATGAGTAGCACCAACTCTAAAGGACGAACTGTAGCAGCATAAATGACCATTACTCAATGTTTTAAAAAACACAAACAATTTCCTAAATTCCAATTTCGTTTCAAAATGCGAACAATCTTTGAAAACTTGGAACAGCTTTTTGGAATTATGAAGATATAGTGAAAAATGAGAAAAAAAACTTTAAATTCCGAACAATCCAAACACGAACAAAATTTGAAACTCAAATCTTCTTTGAAAACATGAACAAATTTAGAAATTCCAAACAATTTTTGGAAACAAGATTTTTCTGAAAGTCTAAACATTTTAGAAACATGAATACATTTTGAAATTCCAAACACTTTTTTGAAAGTGTGAACAATTTTTGAAAACATGAACAAAATTTGAAACACCATTTTTATTCAAAATACAAACAAATTTACAAATTCCAAACAATTATTAGAAAAACAAAAGAAATGAAACAATAAACTTTCTTGAAAACACGAACAAATTTTGAAATTGCGAATAATTTCTGTAAACATGAACAAAATTTTGAAACTCCAATTTTTTTTCTGAAATCATGAAAAAATTACGAAATTCAGAACTTTTTTGGAAATTGTGAACAAATTTTTAAAATGTGATATTTTGCGGAATTTTTGAACATTTTTGGAATTACAAATATTTGAAAAAGGAACATTCATTCAAATTATGAACAAAATTTGAAACTATGAACATTTTTTAATCTGTTTTTTTAGCAAGAGCATTTCTTGATATTCTGATTAATATTTGAATTTTTAAAAAAATCTTGAAAATAAAATCGCACTTCAAAAAGAAAGAAGGAAAAATAATAAATGAAAAAGAAAGAGAATAGATAAAGAAAAGAACAAAAAGAGAAAAAGACACAGAAAACCCCCCAAAAAGCCAGTAGAAGAAAATAAACAGAAAAACCCGGTTCTAGGAACCATCTAGAAGGTTCCCAAAACCAGTTGGCTAAGTGGGTCGGCCTAGATCCTCCGGTCGTGTCGTTGGCATGTGTGTTGTGTCAACATTTCGACGCAACGAGCGGCGAATAGGAAATACCCGTGGCCGCAAGCAGTTGACGATTCTCCCAGGTTGCTTTGGTTTTTTTGTTCGTTGATCTCCACTCCTAATCTCTACTAGTAGAATGCCCGTGTGTTGGGCCTTTTTTTCTAATTACACATATAAATATAATGAATAACAAATTCCACATGTTTAGAAAAGATAAGCTGCGACGATCGAAAAATAATCAAACCCACTTCACTTGCTATGTAATTCGAGATGCATACATAGAGAGCAATGATCTAAATAATTAGCTTCGAGATAGGGAAGGCTTGCCACCTATCAAATTCGAAGAGAAAAAAGGGCAGCTTGCCCACTTTTGGCTCGGACATGGGATAGCGGAGGGGGCCCTTAGAGACAAATTCCAACAACTCTTTGTCATTACGCACAATACAAGCGCAAGAGTCGTGGAGGTCATAGTGCACGACATATGCACTCCGTTGTCCCAGTAATTGTTTGGGCCCTTTGAAGTGGCGGCTTGGGACTTCCTCCATGACAAGCTAGATGGGGTGAGGTTAACCAACGGGGATGACAAGATTTTTTGAAGGATGGAACCTTCGCGACAATTATTCCCTAGCTATACAGTGAATTTTTTAAGACGAAAACACAAGGTGAGGTGATCGATATCTGAAAGGCGAAGATTCCTTTAAAAAAACTTTGGTGAGTTGCGACGAACCAAATTCTGAGTGGTGATCAAACAAAAAGGGCCAGGAGATGGCAAGTGCACTTGGTGTGGCCAAGATGGAACTTGCAACCATGTCCTATTTAGATGTGTCATTGCAAGGTTGAAAGCACAAGTGCTCCCTGGGTGATTTTAGTAATTAATTTCAACATATCTCTTGTTGGATTAATATTTTTATCTAGTATATTTCAGAAAGTTCAACAAAGGCGTGACATGGACAAGAGGATGTGGAACCCCTTCTAGATGCTAAGGACAGAAGATTGGCAAAAGCTCAAGACACTCTTCATTTCTATTTTAGTGATCCAAGATCACATTGAGTCCATATATAGGAAAGCCAATACTGTTAAAAGGGGATGAGGTGTTACTTAATGGTCTACTTGCTCAAAGTGCTTAGTGATATGCTCCAAAACCCTCAACCACTTTCTTATTTCCACATATATCATAAACCTAAAGTCAAACTCGGCCCCACCGATTTGATCTATCTGGCGCCACCGAGTTCATTTGACATAGCCACTGTCAGAAACCCTAACCAGTTCGATCTACCGATAGGGATCTCGGTCTCACTGAGAAGGGATTGCAAACTCTCTGTTTCCCTTCGTAACATTTCGGTCTAACCGAGATAAGCGATCGACCCCACCGAGTTGGCAATGCAAACTCTCTGTTTCCTTTTTGTAACGTTTCGGTCTAACCGAAATGAGCAATCGGTCCCACCGAGTTTGCCCGACCAACTCTCTGTTTGCTTGTTACTGAAATCGGTCTCACCGATTTGAAGTAATCGGTCAAATCGAGATCAAGTTTTGCACTAACCCTAGCGCATCGGTCTCACCGAGTTGATCATGTCGGTCCCACCGAAAACTCTAACGTTCACATTTTGAACCAAGTCGGTCTCACCGAGTTTCACTATTCGGTCCCACCGAGTTTGGTAAATTGTGTGTAACGGTTAGATTTTGTGTGGAGGCTATATATACTCCTCCACCCCCTTCTCGAGAGCCATCAGAACGTGCCTACACTTCCAATATTTTTATTTTTTGAGAGAGAATCACCTACTCATGTGTTGAGATCAAGGCATTCCAATCCAACCACAAGAATCTTGATCTCTAGCCTTCACCAAGTTGCTTTCCACTCAAATCATCTTTCCACCATATCCAAATATGTGAGAGAGATTTGAGTGTTGGGGAGACTATCATTTGAAGCACAAGAACAAGGATTTCATCATCAACACACCGTCTATTACCTTTTGGAGAGTGGTGTCTCCTCGATTGGTTAGGTGTCACTTGGGAGCCTTCGTAGATTGTGGAGTTGAACCAAGGAGTTTGTAAGGGCAAGGAGATCGCCTACTTCGTGAAGATCTATCCAAGTGAAGCAAGTCCTTCGTTGGTGATGGCCATGGTGGGATAGACAAGGTTGCTTCTTCGTGGACCCTTCGTGGGTGGAGCCCTCCGTGGACTCGCGCAACCGTTATCCTTCGTGGGTTGAAGTCTCCACCAACGTGGATGTATGATAGCACCACCTATCGAAACCACGCCAAAAATCTCCATGTCTCCAATTGCGTTTGCACACTCCAATCCCATCCCTTTACTTTTTTGCAACTTGTATGCTTTACTTTCCGCTGCTCATATACTCTTGCCATGCTTGCTTGAAATGTATTATGAATGTTTAAACTTGTGCTAAAACTCCACCTCAACTTGAAGAACTTAAAAACTGCTACTTTTCTTTGTTGAGGGTCTAATCACCTCCCTCTAGACACCTCTTCTCGATCCTTTAATTGGTATCAGAGCATTGGTCTTCATTGCTTTGGTTTAATCATCACTGGAGGAAGATGGATGAGTCTAATGTTGGAATACGTAGCATGCAATTTCAAAAAAATTATACGCTCACGCAAGATCTATCTAGGAGATGCATAGCAACGAGAGTGAGAGAGTGTGTCCACGTACCCTCGTAGACCGAAAGCGAAAGCGTTTGACAACACGGTTGATGTAGTTGAACTTCTTCTCGTTCCGACCGATCAAGCATCGAATGTACGACACCTCCGAGTTCTGCACATGTTCAGCTCGATGACGTCCCTCGAACTCTTGATCCAGCAAAGTGTCGAGGGAGAGTTCCGTCAGCACGACGGCGTGGTGACGGTGATGGTGAAGTGATCGGCGCAGGGCTTCGCCTAAGCACTACATGAATATATGACCGGAGGCGTAAACTATGGAGGGGGCGCTGCACACGGCTAACAATTGTTGGTGTGTGTTCTAGGCGCCTCCTCCCCATGTATATACTAGTAGAATGCCTGTGCGTTGCCATAGGCATTTTAAAAATCCAAAATCTTACTGGCTCATAATGAACATGTTCTGATTTTTATGGATATATGATATTCCTAATTGCAATTAAACGTCACTAATTTCTTGATCCATCAACCATGGGTAAGTGCAAAAGTAAATGAATATAAGTTGAGCGAAATAAGGAAGAATCAAATGAATGAACAAATGAACCGTGCACATGCCTTAATCACTTCTTCTCCACCTGAAAATGGAACCCAATACGTTATGATACAACATTGCATTGCTCCATGGTAACTGATCGGCCTTCTCACTTGCACTAAGGAGCCCCATTTGGCCATTTCTTCCGCCGCCGGCCTCAACATCACCCTTGATATATCTCTCCGCCAGCTCCGTCATGAAGCCATGTCCATCATGTTTCACTGCATCTTACATTACTCCTCACATAACATAAGTGTTGGGGAACGTAGTAATTTCAAAAAATTTCCTACGCACACGCAAGATCATGGTGATGCATAGCAACGAGAGGGGAGAGTGTTGTCCACGTACCCTCGTAGACCGAAAGCGGAAGCGTTATCACAACGCGGTTGATGTAGTCGTACGTCTTCACGATCCGACCGATCCAAGTAACGAACGTACGGCACCTCCGAGTGCAGCACACGTTCAGCTCGATGACGACCCCAGACTCCGATCCAGCAAAGTGTCGGGAATGAGTTCCGTCAGCACGACGACATGGTGACGATGATGATGTTTTACCGGCGCAGGGCTTCGCCTAAACTCCGCGACGATATGACCGAGGTGGAATATGGTGGAGGGGGGCACCGCACACGGCTAAGGAACGATCACGAAGATCAATTTGTGTTGTCTAGGGTGCCCCCCTGCCCCCGTATATAAAGGAGGGAGGGGGGAGGTGCGGCCGGCCCCCTAGGGGTGCGCCTGGAGGAGTCCTACTCCCACCGGGAGTAGGACTCCCCCCTCTTGCCTTGGTGGAGAATGAAAGGGGGGAGGGGAAAGAGGAAAGGGGGGCGCCGCCCCCCCACCTTCCTTGTCCTATTCGGACTAAGGGGGAGGGGGCGCGCGGCCTGCCTTGGCCGGCCCTCCTCTTCTCCCTCATGGCCCACTAAGGCCCATTAACCCCCGGGAGGGTTCCGGTAACCCCCCGGTGTTCCGGTAAAATCCCGATTTCACCCGGAACCATTCCGATATCCAAATATAGGCTTCCAATATATCAATCTTTATGTCTCGACCATTTCGAGACTCCTCGTCATGTCCGTGATCACATCCGGGACTCCGAACAATCTTCGGTACATCAAAACTTATAAACTCATAATAAAACTGTCATCGTAACGTTAAGCGTGCGGACCCTACGGGTTCGAGAACTATGTAGACATGACCTAGAACTATTCTTGGTCAATAACCAATAGCGGAACCTGGATGCTCATATTGGCTCCTACATATTCTACGAAGATCTTTATCGGTCAAACCGCATAACAACATACGTTGTTCCCTTTGTCATCGGTATGTTACTTGCCCGAGATTCGATCGTCGGTATCCAATACCTAGTTCAATCTCGTTACCGGCAAGTCTCTTTACTCGTTACGTAATGCATCATTCCGTAACTAACTCATTAGCTACATTGCTTGCAAGGATTATAGTGATGTGCATTACCGAGAGGGCCCAGAGATACCTCTCCGACAATCGGAGTGACAAAACCTAATCTTGAAATACGCCAACCCAACATGTACCTTTGGAGACACATGTATTACTCCTTTATAATCACCCAGTTACATTGTGACGTTTGGTAGCACCCAAAGTGTTCCTCCGGTAAACGGGAGTTGCATAATCTCACAGTTACAGGAACATGTATAAGTCATGAAGAAAGCAATAGCAACATACTAAACGATCAAGTGCTAGGCTAACGGAATGGGTCAAGTCAATCACATCATTCTCCTAATGATGTGATCCCTTAATCAAATGACAACTCATGTCTATGGCTAGGAAACTTAACCATCTTTGATTCAACGAGCTAGTCAAGTCGAGGCATACTAGTGACACTATGTTTGTCTATGTATTCACACATGTATTATGTTTCCGGTTAATACAATTCTAGCATGATAATAAACATTTATCATGGTATGAGGAAATAAATAATAACTTTATTATTGCCTCTAGGGCATATGTAACACCCCGAGACCGACGCTCCAGAAGACTTCCAGCTATTCCGAGTTTCGTCGTGTGATTTGTTTTATTTGTTGCATTCATCCTTGCATCATGTGCTTTGCATATCATGTCATCATGCGCATTTCATTTGCATACGTGTTCGTCTCATGCATCCGAGCATTTCCCCGTTGTCCGTTTTGCAATCCGGCGTTCCGTTCTCCTTCGGTGGTCATTTCTACCTTTCTTTTGTGTGTGGGGATTAAACATTTCCGGATTGGACCGAGTCTTGCCAAGCGGCCTTGGTTTACTACCGGTAGACCGCCTGTCAAGTTTCGTACCATTTGGACTTCGTTTGATACTCCTACGGTTAACCGAGGGACCGAGAAGGCCTCGTGTGTGTTGCAGCCCAACACCCTCCCATTTTTGCCCAAAACCCACCTAACTCTGCTCCATCGTCTCGGTCGTTCGATCACGATCGCGTGGCCGAAAACCGCACCTCTTTTGGACTCTCCTAGCCCCCTCTACCTATAAATATGTGATCCCCTCCGAATTTTTCGCGCAGTCCAAACCCTAACCTTCGTCCACCTCGCGCCGCCGGACAATTTCGCCCGCGCCGGACATGTCCGTCCCCGCGCGCCACCTCACTCCGCCCAATGAGAGCGCGACATGTCACCCCGCCGCCGCTTCCCCTCCACTCACCGCGCGCCACGTCAGTGCCCAGCCTCCCCACTTCGCCGCCGGGCCCGGAAAGCCCGCAACCGGCCCACGCGGGTCCATCTCCTCGCGCCGCCGCCTGGGAGGCGCCGCCTTCGTCCTCCCCGACGCCGTCTGCCGCCCGCTGCCTGTCTCCACCGCGCTTCGACCCCGCCGTACTTCTCCCGTGCCGCCACCTACCAAGCTCCCCGTCGGCCCCGTCTTGCCGCGTCGTCGCCGGATTCGGGCCTTCCCTCGTCGGATCCGCCTCTCCCCATCCCCGCTGCTTCCCGTGCCGCAGCCGGGGAAGCCCCGCCGTCCCTCGCCGGCTTCACCATCAGGCGCCGCCGCCCCTGCCTCCCCGATCCGATCGGGATCGAGGGAGACGAGCCCCTCCTCGTGGGCCTCCGCACCAGCCCAGCTCACCCGCGCCCCCGCGAAGGCCCAGCTCCCCGCGGTCCAGCCTCCCGCGCCTCCAGGCCCAGATCGCCCGTGCCCGAGTGGGCCACCTCCTCCGAACCGGGCCAGATCCATCTCCCACCGGCCTGCTTCCCCAGCGCGAGCGCCCCAAGGCCCATCTCCAGCGCCGGCCTCGCTCGGCCTCCTCCCCAGCTCCCTTCGCCAACCGCATGGGCCGCAGCGCCAGGCCCAGCCGGGCCACCTCCTCCGCACCGCGCCAGCCCAGCTGGCCTGCCTCTCCCTCCGACCGGGCCAGGCCCAAGGGTGAGCCGACCCCAGCGCCCCTCCTCTTTTCTCTTCCTCGCTGTTGGGCTTCCTCAGATTCGGCCCGATGCATGTTTTTTTCAGCGTCTGGACGATTTGTCTATTATCCTGAGACAGCAGTTTTGCAGTTTAGTCCCCCTAGTTCATGCATTTAATAACTCACAAACCGTGCGTCGGATTAAAATGTTTTATATATGAAACTTGCTCAGAATTTTGTGTAGATTAATAATATCCAACTTTCATATATGTTTAAAATGTTAAAAATGTTGTTTGCATTAATTTGCTCCTATGCCATGTTAAAATGATTTAATTCATAACGAAATAACCGTAACTCCGAATTTAATAAACTTTATATGTAAATGGGGTGGAATTTTGCCTAGTTTAATATGGTGGCATCATCTTGCATGTTTAGCAACTCTAAAATAATGTTTAGGGCAGAACAGTACCAAACCTTAAATTATGCATATGAGGATTTTCCGGAATTGTTGTTTGTTGTTCCGGCCTCATTTAAACTTGCCTAGATAGGTAGTTTTCATTTGCTTCACCTCTTGCCATGTTTAACAACAATTAATATTGTTGGGTAGCTTAAACGAGAGATAACTAAATAATTGATGTGGTGTTCCGTCAATATGCAGCTCGTTGCATATTGAGCTCCACTTAATTTGTAGTATTGTTTGTTGCACCTTGCCATGTCATGCCTCATTAAACCGGACATGCATCATACTTGTTTGTGCATCATGACATGTTTATGCTTGTGTGTTTACCATGTTGTTTGTTTCTTTCCGGGTTGCTTCTCTCGTTAGCTTCGGTTTCGTTCTGGAGTTGTGAGGATTCGTTCGACTACGACCGTTTGTCTTCTTCTTGGATTCGTTCTTCTTCCTTGCGGGATCTCAGGCAAGATGACCATACCCTCGAAATCACTTCTATCTTTGCTTGCTTAGTTGCTCGCTCTTTTGCTTGCCTATGCTGCGATACCTACCACTTGCTTGTCATGCCTCCCATATTGTTGAACCAAGCCTCTAACCCACCTTGTCCTAGCAAACCGTTGTTTGGCTATGTTACCGCTTTGCTCGGCCCCTCTTATAGCGTTGTTAGTTGCAGATGAAGATTGAAGATTGTTCCTTGTTGGAACATGGAGATGTTGTTTCTTGTTGGAACATGTTTACTGGTTGGGATATCACAATATATCTTATTTAATTAATGCATCTATATACTTGGTAAAGGGTGGAAGGCTCGGCCTTATGCCTGGTGTTTTGTTCCACTCTTGCCGCCCTAGTTTCCGTCATATCGGTGTTATGTTCCCGGATTTTGCGTTCCTTACACGGTTGGGCTATAATGGGAACCCCTTGACAGTTCGCCTTAAGTAAAGCTCCTCCAGCAATGCCCAACATTGGTTTTACCATTTGCACTAACAACCTACCACCTTCCCTTGGGTTCTGCAGACTCAAGGGTCATCTTTATTCTAACCCCCCCGGGCCAGTGCTCCTCTGAGTGTTGGTCCGAATTGAGCTGCCTGCGGGGCCACCTCGGGGAAACTTGAGGGTTGGTTTTACTCGTAGCTAGTCTCATCTGAGTGTGCCCTGAGAAAGAGATATGTGCAGCTCCTATCGGGATTTGTCGGCACATTCGGGCGGTGTTGCTGGTTTAGTTTTACCCTGTCGAAATGTCTTGTTGTACCGGGATACCGAGTCTGATCGGAGTGTCTTGGGTGGAGGTCTATTCCTTCGTTGACCGTGAGAGCTTGTCATGGGCTAAGTTGGGACACCCCTGCAGGGTATTATCTTTCGAAAGCCGTGCCCGCGGTTATGGGCAGATGGGAATTTGTTAACGTCCGGTTGTAGAAAACCCGAAGTTGACCTTAATTAAAATACATCAACCGTGTGTGTAACCGTGATGGTCTCTTTCCGGCGGAGTCCGGGAAGTGAACATGGTGTTGGAGTTATGTTTGACGTAAGTAGTTTCAGGATCACTTCTTGATCGCTACTAGCTTCACGACCGTGCCTTGCTTCTCTTCTCGCTCTCTTTTGCGAATGTAGCCACCATATATGCTAGTCGCTTGCTGCAGCTCCACCTCATTACTCCATCCTTCCTATAAGCTTAAATAGTCTTGATCTCGCGGGTGCGAGATTGCTGAGTCCCCGTGGCTCACAGATACTTCCAAAACCAGCTTGCAGGTGCTGATGAGTCTGTGCAAATGACGCAACCAAGCTCAGGAGGAGCTCGATGAAGATCTTGTCCTTTGTGTTGTTTCCGTTCTAGTTGATCAGTAGTGGAGCCCAGTTGGGGTCGATCGGGGACCTTTGTCGCATTTGGGGTTCTTCTTTTATTTTGGTTCCGTAGTCGGACTGTGATTGTATCTGGTTGATGTAATGCTTTATTCATGTACTTGTGTGAAGTGGCGATTGTAAGCCAACTATGTATCTCTTTCCCTTATGTTTTACATGGGTTGTGTGAAGATTACCTCACTTGCGACATTGCTTTCAATGCGGTTATGCCTCTAAGTCGTGCTTCGACACGTAGGAGATATAGCCGCATCGAGGGCGTTACAGCATATTTCCTCAATAAGTACTATTGTTCAAGCATGCATACCAATCGTTAGATCAAGCACGTCTAAACAATCAAGACCGAAAAATAGCTAGGCATTGGTAATCAGGAATGTACCTTTTAATCAAGTTATTTGCTCCATTGATGTCTGGGTTGAAGTATTATCCAAAACTGATTAGTCGTAAAAGTATTAGTGATACGTCTCCGTCGTATCTACTTATCCAAACACTTTTGCCCTTGTTTTGGACTCTAACTTGCATGATTTGAATGAAACTAACCCGGACTGACGCTGTTTTCAGCAGACTTTCCATGGTGTTATTTATGTGCAGAAATAAAAGTTCTCGGAATGACATGAAACTCCACGGAACGTCTATTTGGAAATAATAAAAAATCCTATTAAAAAGCACTAGCTGGAGAGCGCAGCTGTCATTTGCATTCATTACTATTAATTTATATTGGGTATGACTATGACTGGATCTTTTTTACCATGAATTATAATGTCTAGTCAGTCCTTGGATCTTTAAAGGTGCTCTACATTTATGTTTTGCGGTCTCAGAAAGGGCTAGCGAGATACCATCTTGTTCTATCATATTATGATTGTTTTGAGAAAGTGTTGTCATCCGAGATTTATTATTATGGCTCGCTAGTTGATTATGCCATTGATATGAGTAAACATGAGACCTGAGAGTTATTGCAAATGTGGTTAGTCATAATCTTTGTTGAAAACTTGAATGCTGGCTTTACATATTTACAACAACAAGAGCAAACAGAGTTTGTAAAAGTTTTTCTTTATCACTTTCAGTTTGTCAACTGAATTGCTTGAGGACAAGCAAATGTTTAAGCTTGGGGGAGTTGATACGTCTCCATCGTATCTACTTTTCCAAACACTTTTGCTATTGTTTTTGACTCTAACTTGCATAATTTGAATGAAACTAACCCGGACTGACGTTGTTTTCAGCAGACTTTCCATGGTGTTATTTATGTGCAGAAACAAAAATTCTCGGAATGACCTGAAACTCCACGGAACGTCTTTTTGGAAATAATAAAAAATCCTTGCAAAAGATGAAGACCAGGGGGCCCACACCCTGTCCACGAGGGTGGGGGGCGCGCCCTCCCCCCAAGGGGCGCCCCCCTACCTCGTGGGCCCCCTGGAGCTCCTACGACCTCAACTCCAACTCTATATATTTGCTTTCAGGGAGAAAAAAAACAAAGAGAAGAATTCATCGCATTTTACGATACAGAGCCGCCGCCAATCCCTAAAACCTCTCGGAAGGGCTGATCTGGAGTCCGTTCGGGGCTCCGAAGAGGGGGATCCGTCGCTGTCGTCATCATCAACCATCATCCATCACCAATTTCATGATGCTCACCGCCGTGTGTGAGTAATTCCATCGTAGGCTTGCTGGACGGTGATGGGTTGGATGAGATCTATCATGTAATCGAGTTAGTTTTGTTAGGGTTTGATCGCTAGTATCCACTATGTTCTGAGATTGATGTTGTTATGACTTTGCTATGCTTAATGCTTGTCACTAGGGCACGAGTAACATGATTTCAGATCTGAACCTATTATGTTTTCATGAATATATGTGAGTTCTTGATCCTATCTTGCAAGTCTATAGTCACGTACTATGTGTTATGATCTGGCAACCCCGAAGTGACAATAATCGGGACCACTCCCGGTGATGACCATAGTTTGAGGAGTTCCTGTATTCACTATATATTAATGCTTTGTTCCGGTACTCTATTAAAAGGAGGGCTCAATATCCCTTAGTTTCCGCTAGGACCCCGCTGCCACGGGAGGGTAGGACAAAAGATGTCATGCAAGTTTTTTTCCATGAGCACGCATGACTATATTCGGAATACATGCCTACATTATATTGATGAATTGGAGCTAGTTTCGTGTCACCCTATGTTATGATTGTTACATGATGAACCGCATCCGGCATAATTCTCCATCACCGATCCAATGCCTACTAGCTTTGCACATATTTTTCTTCGCTTATTTACTTTTCCGTTGCTACTGTTACAATCACTACAAAACACCAAAAATATTACTTTTGCTTCTGTTACTTTTGTTACCTTATCACTACTATCATATTACTTTGCTACTAAATACTTTGCTGCAGATACTAAGTTATCCAGGTGTGGCTGAATTGATAACTCAACCGCTAATACTTGAGAATATTCTTTGGCTCCCCTTGTGTCGAATCAATAAATTTGGGTTGAATACTCTACGCTTGAAAATTGTTGCGATCCTCTATACTTGTGAGGTATCAATTAGCATCTAAAATTCAGTGTGAGAAAGCCTTAAAAGTATTAGCAGACAACATAAAACACAATGGTATGTCGGCTACTACTCACAGGTGACCGAACACCCTCAAAGTGGGATGGGAGTGGCAACTCACGTAAGCTCAGTTGATTCATCATGTCATTACTTGCATATGCTTCTTGTGTTTGCATTCTCGTGCTCATACATATGTTGTTTGCTAGACGGAAGTGGCGGTCACTTTGTATCATGAGGCAGAGAAGAAGTTGTTTGCTTTTAGCTATTGTTGGATCTTACTGAATGGAGTGCCAAAATGGACATAACTTGTCGCCGATCTTAAAGCCGACAAGAAGAGAAATGATGGCTCAAGCTCCCACCATTCAATTGGGTTGGACAATGAAGTTGTCGTCTGCTACTTGTGGGCTGCGTTGAGATTTTTCCCTGAAGAGAAAGGGTGAAGCAATATAGTAGCGGCTAGTACTCCCCTCAGTGAGTACCAAGGTTATCAAACCAATAGGAGAACCAAGCAAATCCTATTCAAACAACACCCGCACACACACAAACAAATACTTGCACCCAGCGCGGGCAAGAGGGTTGTCAATCCCCTTATACTCGTTATTTGCAAGAATTAATTCTGATAATGGTAGAAGTATAAATTGAAAAGTATGCAAAGTGCTAAAAACAATGCAGGCAACCAAACGCCTCCTTGGTTGCTTCTAGCATATTTTAATTTTCATTCTAATATCTAGTAACATAGTGATTTTTTACATATGAAATGATGGGCCATAAATGTATGGTGTTCTAGGCTATAATTTTTGTGAAATTTCATATGCATTATGTTTATATACAATCACTAAAAAATTAAATGGGCCATGGCAACGCATGTGCATTCTACTATTATATACTCCCCCTGTTCCAAAATGTAGTGCATAAAGGTTTTTTGAAAAGTCAAGCACCACAAGCCTTGACCAAATTTGTGGGGAAAACATTTACATCTAGAATACCAAACTTATATCATTAGATTAATTATAATATGTACTTTCATACTTTATAAATTTGGTATTGTAGATATAAATAGTTCTCTCTAATAACTTGCTCAAAGTTTTCAAATTTTGACTTAAAAAAACATCTATACACACTACATTACGGAACGTACCGAATACGAAAGTTTAGTGTACATAAAAAATGTTTACTGTATATTAAAAAAATGTTTGATGTGTGTTATTAAAATGTTCATCACATAATTGAAAACAAATTCACCGTATATTACAAAATGTTCAAATTATATAACAGAAAAAGTTCCTCGTATATTAGAAACATGTTCGCCATATTTGAATAAATGTTCACCTTATAAACCAAAATCCTCAAAATAATAATCCATACCTTATATATCTATATCTATATTTATACCTATTAATAAAGCAAGGTGTGTTTCGCAAATTTTTTCATTCATTCACTACCGAAAAGAATTTTTTCTATCCAGGTGGTACTAAATTCTTATGCGTTCATCTGCTAGAAAAATACGTTTCCAGAATTTTGTACGTGGGCCGCGCGCTGTAGCCCAGCGAAGCCAGCCCACTTATTTTTCTGCCCATGCAACTGTGAAAGTTCTATTTTTCGCACAGGGCAACAAATAGTTGGACCTTCACACAGGGGAACAAATAATGGGCTGGCCCCATATTTATTGGTTTTTCTGTTTTATTTCTATTTTTATTCTCCTTACCGTATCTTTTTTGTCACTCCCAAGTTTATTTTTCTTATAGAATTTATTTCATAAACACAAAGTTCTAAAAAAAGTTCAGAATTTTAAAAAAAGTCAAATTATATAAAATGTTCAGATTTCCATAAATTTGTTAGCATTTTGAAAAATATTTGCAACTTGAATTTTTTCCCCATTTTTGAAAACTTTTATTGTTTTTCAAAATTGTTTCAGATTTCTAAAAAGAAAATGGCAATTTAATAAACGCTCCAAATTCAAAAAATATTCTTGTTTTAGTGAAATTTTCATATTTCAAAATAATCTTAAAATTTACACATTTTCAGAAAATATTATGAATATTCCACACATGTTCCCTTTCAAACAAAATGTTCATAAATTCAAATAATATTCATGTTTTTATAAAAATCTTGGTATTTTCAAAAAATGTTTGTGAATTTTAAAAGATGTTACTGTTTCAAATTTTGTTCACGTTTTTCTGAGAGTATACATAATTTTGAAAAACTATTCAAGATTTAAAAAATGTATCATGTTTCCTACGATAGTTAGAAACTTCGTACCTTGAAATCTCATTGATTAAAAGGAAAAGTAGATTGAATAATTCACGAGCCTTTTCTGGCGTACGATGACGTAACAAAACTCTTCAATGTCATCGATCAATGAATGAAAAAATAGCGGATTGATTACTTCATACCTGGCGAAACCGAGAAGCTAAATGTTACCTTTTCACATGCGCACAGGACTTTGTTTGAACATATAGTCCTCACTAACTTTAGATGCATGCTAAATTTTCCCGTTGCAACACACGGACATATGTGTTTGTTGCTAATAAAGTAGGGTTTGTTTCGCCGGTTTTTTCATCTGTTCACCCATATTATTATTATTATTATTTGATTGTTGAGATTTTTTTACTATCCGAGGTGGTACTAATTTTAATAATGGCTTCTTTTTTGTTATTGGGCTCCTGAAAAAAGGTTTGAAGCCCGTACTGGGCATCATCTCTTATGTATGGGCCGTGAGCCGAAAACATGGAAAATATTGTATCTTTTAGGCGGATTCGAACTCACGATCCCCATACCTCGGTAAAAATGCAGTAACCAACTGAACTGGAGTGTGGTGTTTTGGTGTCTGGGCGGGCATGAACAGTAAGGCCGAAAAATAGAAAACAAAAATTAAAAATTCCATTTTTTTGTGATGCAAAATGCTCAAATGTGTGATGTTCGTGGAAATTCCATGAAATTTCGATATTCGAGAAGCTCGTGGCAAAGAAAAAACAAATTGGGTTTGTGATAAACATTCGAAAACAACATTGTTCATGCATGATTTTGTCTTTTTTGCCATGCTCTCCTCACATTTTCAAACTTCATAAAATTTTACATGAACATCACGCACATGCGCATCTTGCTTGTAAAAAAAGTCCACATTTTTGGAATTGTTTTACTATATTTAATCATGATACTGTTCATCAGGCTCATTTGAGCCCGGGCACCGAAGTGGATTATCTTTGTGAATAAAAACGTTGACTTCTAATAATATACTAGTACTAGAAGAACGCCCGTGCGTTGCAACGGGGCCACATTAATTTTAAGAGTTCAATATTACGACATTGGCAACCTTTTTTACCATCAAATCCTCACACACACACACAGACACACACTCTCCCTCCGTCTTCCTCACTCTCTATCCCCCTCTCCCTCTCTCTCTAACACACACACATATCCATCTTATTGGGTACGGGATCATAATCCATCTATTTCACACATACACGCTAGTGCATAACAATATGGATTATGTGTATTATATTTGCCAGCAGAACTGAGGGAATTAATTTCATGTAAATCGACCAGCCACAGCTCCAAGAATACGCGGACGAGGTGGCTCGGGTCGGCGTCGGCGCCGTCCAGCGCGGGCCACGGGCCCGCTTCCAAGTGCACGTGCAATGCATGTCTTCACAAATATTATAACCAGATGTGAGAAATCACATGCATAGAAAAGACATTATGATAGCAATCCAAATACCATACTCAATTGAATACCTAACCTGGACAATACTCTTATTTCTATGCGCCAAAAAAAATGAAATAGCGAAGCTAAGTATGCCTACATATGCTCAGATTATATATAAGAATCTTGCGTGAACAATTGCAACAAAGCACTAAGCAGCGATAAATTTAAATAAAAAATCCATTAACTATGCAGGCAACAGGCTTGTTACAACATAGAGAGATAGGAAAATGTCACCTCCAGTAATGTAGCGCAAAGGAGTGGAACGAAGCATGAATGAGCGGTTGTTTGTTCTTCTCCATGTACATGGATCAGCAGTAGAGGCCAAGTATATAAGTACTTGACCGAACTCCACACTCCACTCTTCGTGTACGGAGAGCCATGTCACCTTCTCGCCGCTGCAGCATAGGAGGACGGCTGGTTCACGTGACCCTCCAGCTGGGGGATCCATGGTGGCTGACCGTCGAGCTCGAGGCAGAGAAGTTGAGGGCAGTAGTGGCGAGATCCATGCCGGCCAACCGGGCGAAGAGGAGGTCGTCGGGGAGGGACACATCGGCAAGATCCGGTCACCACGCGACCTAAAGAGCAACAGTGATCTCCACAAGCTGTAGGCCGACGACGTGCTCCATCCCCTGCGATGGGGTGACCATGGCGGTGGCCACAGCTCCTCATGCTCGCCTCGATCTTGACGACACACCCTGAGTGTAGGAGGCAGTAACGACCTCGACGAAATCATGGCCTCCATCCCGGAACGCAATCATGTCGCTCTAAATAAATGGATTCAATCATGTGACTCTAATTACTTCGGATTGTTATGTGCACACTAAGCGGGGTGCAATTAGGAAAGAAAATGTTCTCTAATTAAAGTGATTGAATGATTTAAGGTAAGGTTAATTAATTTAGATTTGATTTTTAGTGATTGTTAGTAAAGTACGATGCGTCTTTAAAATCTTTTATTTGTTCCTTAAAATATATTATTTGTTTCCTAAAGAAATTTGCAATAATGGAAGATATCGGTTGATTTGGATAAGTTAGTAAATTTAAATCCGTGATTGCGTGCACGTTTGGAAAGTGCTGATCTCCACAAGCTGTAGGCCGACGGCGTGCTCCATCCCGTGCGATGAGGTGACCATGGCGGTGGCCACAGCTCCTCATGCTCGCCTCGATCTCGGCGACACACCCTGAGTGTAGGAGGCAGCAATGACCTCGACGAAATCATGGCCTCCATCCCGAAACGCAATCATGTCGCTCTAAAAAAATGGATTCAATCATGTGACTCTAATTACTTCGGATTGTTATGTGCACACTAAGCGAGGTGCAGTTAGGAAAGAAAATGTTTTCTAATTAAAGTGATTGAGTGATTTAAGGTAAGGTTAATTAATTTAGATTTGATTTTTAGTGATTATTAGTAAAGTATGATGTGTCTTTAAAATTTTTTATTTGTTTCCTTAAAATCTATTATTTGTTTCCTAAAAAAATTTGCAATAATGGAAGGTATCGGTTGATTTGGATAAGTTAGTAAATTTAGATCCGTGATTGCGTGCACGTTTGGAAAGTCCTGATTTGCAAGGAAAGAGCTGAGGGGTAAATAAACCGGTGAATAAGAAACCATCATCGAAAAAAATCTACGACGGTTAACCTACGGAAAAAAACCAGACGAAAGTGGTGGGACGAAAAAAACCTGGAAGCGAGACTACCAACTGCTCCATTAGGAGTAGAGATTATAAAAGAGACAAAAAACACACAATTTTCTTTTGGCGGGTACAAAGGACGCACAATATACACAATTAAATAGTCCCACCACGGTTTTTTACATTGAATCACATCAATTTATAAATGTCCATAAATTGCTTAAATATCAAGCAGTAGCCTCCAAAATCTCTACTTCTAATGGACGACTTGGTGAATAGTTTGCACGGTTTATTTTCGCTGATTTATTTTCGTCATCCTCCCACCTCCGTTTTATTTTCGTCATCCTCCCGTTAACTCATTAACCTTCTGCGAAAAAAACCGATGCCAAAAAAACCCAACGATCGCTCCCTCTCTCTCTCCCTCCCGCTGCGACCCCTCCTCTCGATCCACCCCCTCCCGCTGCAACCTCTCTCTTTCCCTCTTTCTCCCACTCCACCGCCGCCGCCCCGCCTCCCGCTCCGCCGCCGAGAGGCTATCGAGTAGCCGGCATCGATATCCGAGAGGAGTCGCCCTTCGCCGCCGCCGAGATCCCGTGCCTCTCTACAGATCCCTCTCGCTCTCCTCTTCGCCCATCCACCTGGATCAAAAGTCGAAACCCGCCGCCCCTATGTCTCTGCTGGTGCTCGACGGAAGACGAGGGCGGCTCCTCCCAGCGATTCCCCGTGGTCCTCGGCGGAGGCGACGGCTAGGTCAGTCCTCTTTCTCTGGCTCACCCAATTTGCCTGGGCCGGCGAGCTAGGGTTAGGGTTACCAGCGAGACGCCGCCGCCCCGTCATGTTGCAGGTGCTGCTATTACCTGCCGTCGGCCCCGTGTGCTTGTGGCCGGCCCGTACTGATGATGTTGTTCTGTGGCTGGCCGCCCTGTGTGTTCGTGCTACTGCTGCTTACTGTCCCCTGTGTCGTGCTCATGCAGCTGCAGCGAAAAGACAATGGGGTGATGCTCACCTTCGCCGAGGAGAAGATGCTCACCTTCTCGCCCCTCCCCCTACCGTGATGTACGTGGATGAATCCGACGGCAACGAGGACGACCTCGTAGGATCCAGCCACGTTTGTGCGGAATTTCGCGGGGATGAATCTACCCGGCCTCTCGTCCTATCCGCCGCCGGTAGAGGCATCCATGTCCAATGGTGTGAATTTTGGCTGGTTCCATGAGCACTTCGTTCCCTGCCGTTTAGTCTTCGTTGATTCGGGAAGATGGTGGTTGTCTGTTTAGCCATTTCAATCTGCTATTGATCATGCTCATTCTTGTTATATTCAGTTATATTGGAAACACCATCTGATTCAGTTATATTCTTGATCATGCTCATGCTCATCCTTATTCAAATAAGAATACTTCTGTTTGGAGAGCTCGGGCGTCAGCTGTGTGGAAGCACCAGCTGATTTGTAACTGGTCGGAAGGTGAGCTTCTCATACTCGCTGCCGTCGAAGCACGACACCTCGCCGCCACTTATGTTGCGTGTTGTTGTGCTGTAGGTCCTTGGGGTTGGGTGCGGCAACTCGCGACTCGAAGACATTTCGTGCATGTGCTCCCCTGCGCTTGGTGACCAATACATCTACTCCGTCGTGAACATGTGCTTCGTGTCATACAGGTCGCCGCCAAGGGTGAGCTCGTGCAGCGGTACAGGTATAGATGTGCATCCCATAAGGGCAGCTACAGTTTCTTTCATAAAGCTATTTGTGTGAGTGTCCTGCATATTGAAGTAAACTGGATCGGCTAATCTTGAGTTCCTCCACCAAGTTATATTACTTAGACAAGAAAAAGTGCAGAAAGACCATATGAAGTACTCTGGTGACTCTCTCAATTGAACTAGAATTTTTTTAGATGCGTGAAACATGCACAACGATTTGCTCTATTGAGTCTATGTATGTTGAACTAGCACTCGAATTATAGCTCATGCCGGTATGCTAATTTTCTCTTTCTCATATCAGCTCTCCTTCTTTTTGTCCATTTTTCTTCACTACTACCTGAAGGAAACTGTACTGGATAGCAGCCTATCATATATAGTTACATGTACCGAGTGATTTAGCTTCATTTTAATGATACTGTCAACAACTAACTACTGCTGCGACATATTTGATGCAACCTGTAAAATATTTTTTGTTTAATTTCAGCATATCATTTATACACTGAAGTCTCTTCTGGACATGTTGTCTAATGCGTCATGTATGTTAGATATTTGTTCTATAATACTTGCCATTCACTATTTTTCTTTTATTTAGGTTATGTGCATTATTGATCAGCCAATCTTGAGAGAGAGATGGGTTGGCGTGAATGGGAAGAAAACTACATTGAATGGACAAGAAGTATGCCCTCAACTTTTTCATGGTATGTCTTACTTATTGTTCTTGTGATTTTTCCATCAGTTTCACTTTACATTTTTTCTTTGCTTTTTCATGGCATCGGGATGCCCACTGCCGACGGTGCTGCGTTGCTACCAAAGGGGCACCCTGCCGCGGCCGGGGACTCACTGCCGTCGAAGCACGACACCTTGCCGTCACGTATGTTGGGTGTTGTGGTGCTGCAGGTCCTTGGGGTTGGGTGCGGCAACTCGAGACTCGAAGACGATCTTCTGTGTTAGGGCGTCGCCGGCGGCGGCGGCACCTGTATAGACCGTCTCGGTGTGACAGAAGAGTACGGAGTTCACTCCGAGAAAGAATTGCTTTGCATGTACATTTGCTGAAAGGCTGATGTGCTGAACTTTCGATGATTTCGATTGGTCTCTAACATAACCTTTCCTCTTTTTGTTGATATGTCCAAAAGAGATCCTTATTTCACCTTTTGTTTATAGGTATTCAACTTGAGGAATTTCATACTTTTGGAGTGGAGCTATCAAATATATGTGTGCTCGATGTTGGTGTTTTAATCCGGATTCTCTCGCTGAAGGTGCTCGATGTTGGTGTTTGAATACTGCTACCGTACTTCAAGGTCTGTAGCAGCTCTTACAATGGATTCTTTTTAATGATAGTACAATTTATTTTTGTTTAGATTTGGTATTGTTGTTCTGTTCACTTAACCCAGTCTGTAGCATCAGCTTTTCATGTCGTTTCCTCGCCAACAAATGTCATAATTTATCACGTACGTGTGCAAATGGTTTTTTGGCTATAGTATGAGTATATGGTCCAGAGAAGTTCGGTCAGATGCAAAGCATGCTTAGCATCTCATAGTCGTAGGCTATTCCTTTTAAAATTGAAGCCATCCAGGTTTTCAATTATGGAGATGATTTGGAAACTCAGCATAGAAAATTATTTACTCTAATGCAGATTACACATATTAAGGCCTTTATTCTTTTATATTAAGGTCTCCAGTGCAAGCATTAGCCCATCTTTAGCTGCTCATAAGCAGTATCAGTGATATATATATAAGTACACTCTTGCTAAGATTAATCTTTGATATATATAATTCATTGCCTGGATATAGTTTGCTTTGAATATTTTTTTGCTCTTTAGTCTATGAAGAATTGCAAGGAGGAGGATAATAGAGCAGCAACCAGAGCTGACAATTGGCCTGTAAATGCAGCAAAGTTCTCCTAGAGGTGTGATGTTGGTGGTGATTTTCTTATCCGGGGATATGGATGTGGCGGGTCTGTGGGCACCATGCTGACGCGGAGAAGGAGGTGCAGGTAGCGGGGCGCTTGAGGTGAGGTGGCTGCAGGGTCGCTCGAGAAGAACAGGCTCATCAGCACCACCTGGATGCCTTCGTCATCAGCAATGTGGACAAGGTGCAAAAGGGATATCTCCCTTACCTCTTATTCAGTCTGGAAAATTATGCAATGTTTGGTTTGGCAGATTTAACAGTCGTTGGTTTGGAAATTTGTTACCTATAGAAGTATAGGAATAACATGACTAATATTTATTGAATTTATAGAGTTATTGTTTTTTTTTCTACAAAGTCAGTTGTTACATTAGGAAGAACATCGTCTAAAATCTTGACAACATAAAGGAGCATAGAGTTAATAGATTATGAAATCCTGTAGTGCATCAGATGCACCCTTCACTAATTTTTGAACACATTTATATTATCCAGGTTCCGACCTCATTCGCTGTGATGTTTGTCTTTTTTATGTGGGCGAGGAAAACATTTTTAGGAGTGATACTCCCAAACTTTGATTTCTTGGTTGTCGAATCATGGTGCTGATTAGATTTTACTTAACCTTAATTAATCTATTTATATTGCGGCTTTGTCTTTTAGCTCATCTTTTAGTTTCTCTTCTCCACTTCACACAAGATTTTATTGTAGGCTACCAAGTACAGTTATACCACTTATACTCTTTCTATCTGATTATGCAAAGCTTGATCTATACTCATTGAACTTTGTTAGATAGTAGGCCCTCCTATTAGTGTGCCTAAATATAATTGTTTCTCTGTGTTTATAGTATCTTAGTCCAGTAGAATGAACGTTCTCGAGTAATTAGAGGTATTTGGATCAAGTGAATGTCTGAATACCACTAAAATCGAAATCATAATTAAAAATACTGACCTTTTTCTTCAAGGCGTCTGTTCCTCCTCCCATGGTCAGCACCACCACCTACTCTGCATCTCCGATCAGAATAGTATGAACTACTAGGGAACTTAATGCTTATTATTGTTGATGTACATATGTACAATTAACAATGTTTGTGCTGCAACCAGCTTACTTTATTCCTTGCTGAAATTTATCTTGATTTATTTCACATCAGATAGTTCTGAACCTAGATGATCTCAATTAAGGTCATTGAAGTTTGTTAAATTATTTTTAGCCGCTCTTCTGAACGGGCGTATACTATGATCTGATTTGTATATCATATTACTGAGGCAGCGCTGGGCCATGCTGTGGTGAGAACATACGAGAGATAATTGGGGTGTGTGGCTGATTACTTCATATGCTGCTAATGATATATGTAGACTGCTGATTGCTCCTGATATACAGTGTCGATTGCAGCTGATAGTAGGATTGTACTCAATTTGATAGGTAAAGTGGGATGGCGGGATTGTATAGTGCTCATAAGCCAGTCTGGGCATTGTCCTTCCTCGAATGAATCTGAGACTACTCCTCATATGTTAATCAGTTGCTCCTCCCTAGCTTTGGTTTGGTCTGAACTTCAAAGTTTTCATCCACTCAATGTTGATTCAGTCAAAGATCTCTTGGAAAAATTATTTCGACAAGATTCACTCTATAATGTTGTTATCATTGTCCTCTGGAATATATGGAAGCGCAAAAACTCCAAGGTCTCCCGGGATGTTTTTGAGGAATTGCACATTACTGCTAGCAAGATTGCTGATGATTGATACTATGGTCCCACAGGTATTCACATGAAATTAATAAATGGCACCTTACGGATTGGAGTACTCTACTGTACCACCTATCTAGGAGATTTTAATTTTTTCCTTCTATTATTTCTCTTAATCCCTGTGTACTCATTGGACTTTGTATAGTTCTCAATTTTATGAAGTGGTTCAGGCTGGCGTAAGCCGCCATAGTCCCAGTAAAAAAAGGCTACAAGCTTCGCTTCGGCCTTTCGGAACTGAATATTATGTAGTTTTATTGAGATTATTGATAGTGCTTCTCTACTATCAAAGAAGGTAATAGTCTCTTATGTGTTTCTTTTTGTCCATTTGAATGCACTCCATTTTTTAGTGTATTAATTAACATCAAACCTCCCATTCTTTCTAGAGTGCTGATGTATTATTATTTTCAGCTTAACACATTTAACTTCCTATAGATTTCATGGTTTATGCAGATTAACCGAGCTAAGAATTTTTGTGAAGCTAAAGTTGGTGTTAAGATGAACGCCGCTATGTATATATTTGAAACAGTTAGATACATGCTTGACAGACTATATAGCAAGCATTATGGGACAAGTTTCTCTACCTTAAATAAGTGTTCATTCTCTCGTGTTTACTATTCGTTTAAGGGTCATCAACCCGTGTATTTATTTTCATTGACCAAGTTTTACATTTTTCTTCAGTAGTGTTCATTGTGCAGTTCTAGATTGTTAAGAGAGTAGAGTTTATTGATTTATTACATGGAGAGACCAGTAGTGTCGTAGTGGTCTTGACATAATTGCTAACATTTTCTACTAGACAAAGTTTAATTGCACTAAATACAAATTAGAACATGCATAGACATTTATCTTCTTTCTACAGAATGGTTAGTGTAAACATACTTTGAGTTGTACATGATTCTGTATCTGACCATTTTATCTCATATGTTGATGTGGTTGCAGATATGAACTTCAAATTATCCTGCAATGTATTGACTGCTCGGAGCTAACTTGACTACGCCAGTTTTCTTTTATGGCTCAAAGTAGTTAGTGTCCCCCCTTATTATGAGAGAGGTACTACTTCAAACATCTCTTCTTAATGTTTTATGTCATGGCATACAGTATGAGGGAGTGTTAGTTGGCTTGACTTTCGTGGCACTCATTGATAACCTTTCAGTTTAGGAGTTTTTGTGGCCTCCTAATCCATGAGAGTATGCTCATGTTGAAGAAGTTAGTCATAATGAGGGGCACCATAAATTTTTGTTATCTGGCACAAATTCCTAATGAATATCACATGTGAACCTTTTACTGTTGTGTTATTCAAATTTCATTGTACTATTCATACAGTAAAATATGAGTGCCATGTCAGAATATGGTTCTTGATCTGAAAGATCATATTCGAAATTGCAGGTTCTATGGCAGTGGAGTAATGTTCGTAAATTATATATTGCTTTCAAGTTTGGAGCTGGAATAATATATGTGCTGCATTTAGTTATAGTCTTATAGATATACATGAACATCCATTGTATATTTCTTGCAAGACATGGTAACTACTATTATTTTGATTGTTTTCGTGAACTATTTTGACCTTGATTAAGAAGTAGAAAGTTTTTAGCCTCGTAGGTTGTTTGATCTACTATATCAAGTGGCACTTGGCTTCTCATGGCTCTCCTCGCATTTGCCAAAACAAAGTTAGTACACACTACCTAGAGCTCTGGAAATTAGAACTGAAAAATGGTCCTGCGGTTTATTAGCTGATATAAATCATGCACAATCCTCTACATTTAAAAATAAACTGGACACAAAGCAGTATACTTTTTTCCGAGTATTACCTTGAGAGAGCCAAGGGGTTCTGCATTTTATAAAGAAGAAGAAAGTTGCCCGGTTCCATACATGCTTATCTGAGAAATATATCTTATCTATTTAGTGGAAACCAGGCAAAAACCTACAGATACAAAAGGCACAAAGTCCCCCACCGGTCGTGACCGAACTACTGTTTTTGGAAATATCACATGAGCTAGATTACTAACATTGATGTAATGCTTGTATGGCAACCTATTCCTTTATCGGTTCAATTACAGAGTTTTGTTATTATGTGAATGGAGTAATGGAGAGCTAAGAAAAAACAAGGTAACAGTTAGTGTTACTCTTGCGAGGTAGTTTCAATCATATCATTGTTTGCTTTCCCTTTTCTCCTGCCTAGGTATGTACAATTATTCCAACCCAGGTTTCTTTCAAGAAGGATATGGGTATGTGTTTGAGGAATGTCTACATGATAAAACACACCTTCAAGTTTGGTGATAGTTATGCTATCAAACTTACAATGGGGGTCTTAATTTGTATTTTTTAATAGAGCACTGGGTTCATTGGTGAGACTTGTGAGGATGTGCCTAGGCTAAAGATGGCTGCTATGTCGGTACCAAGTGGCATGTGTTTAAATGGAGTATCCTTGTCAGGATAGCTGATTTCTGAAATATGGTACTTTATGGGTGCAAGGATTCACCATGTTGCGGTCTTCGTCAGCGGAGTGGACTCCTAGGAATTAGTCAAGGCCGCTACGTTGTTTTAAGCTGATATTCTATCGTACTTGTATATTTTTTTGCTTATCTAGCTGTTTACCATGCAGTTCTCGTTGTTGGTGGGAACATTTGCTGTCTAAGATCGACCTCAAATATCTGGTGGCACTATAGCATGACTTCTGGGCCTTGGCCCATTTACCCGTCGAAAGTGGGTGGCCGCTATAAGGGTGGCGTTGCCAATCCGCCCGGCCTCTCAAAAACCCCAGGGCAGCCCCGAGCAGGAGCGAAGGCGGCGGCGGGCACGCGAGGGAGGTCGGCGGCGAGCACCGGAGCAGGCGAGGGAGATCGTCCGCGGCGACCAGGTTGGTTTGCCCTCCGCTACTGGCTACTACCCCCCTCCCCCCTCCCCCCTCCCCTTCCAGACCCGAATCAAACTTCGTAGATCCGCCTTCCCAGGCCTTGATGTGCAATCTTATTTGTATATTTCAGGTCAGACGTGTCCATGGCGACCGCCGGCGAACTACTCCGACCTCTGCTGATCTCCAAGATCCGAGGCATCAAGCGCTCGGTGATGCTTTTGGCGAAAGCTACTGGACACGTCGTTGCTTCAGTATCTCGCCAAAAGGAAGCGATCCGCGCCAATCCTGCACATAACCACAGGATCGACACTGTCGGTTGCTTCAATCATATGTACCTGTATGGCACTCGTCACTTGAAATCAATGATTTTTATTTACTTTGTGGCATTGAATGTTTACTTTATGGGGATTATCTTGGGGATGGAGAAGCGATCTGAGTAGTAGAATGTTTATGAAGCAAATGGATAGCGCTGAAGTTTGTTCGTACAGTGTTGGGGATATGCAAATAAGAGTTTAGCTAGGAAATACAAGTAGAGAAAACTTTATAAAGGGTGGTTTTGTACCTCTATCTCGTCCGGTGTATCGTTGGGGAAATTTCCAGCCCAGTTCAAGGTGGTCAACAGCATGCGGCGTGTCGGGTGGCCGGTGGGACGCCCTATTGTGGCCAGGATGTTGTGCCATTCATGCCGTAGATCGCGGACTAGTATAAGCATCTAATCTGGTCAGTACTTGATTCGTGTATGCATCAATAGCCACCGAGTCTTCACAATTGATTGTTGTTCAATTCTGCTTGCAGGCAACTGCAGTTTGCGAATTTAGCATTTTTACCTCAAAATTACGTTGACTAAACTGCCCTTTTTAACTGAAGTGATAAGATGTAATCTTCACCATTGATTTGCACAATAAATCATTAAGGTGTACCAAAGCATGGTTCGTAGGAGTAATAGTGATGAGGGTTGCTGTAACTGAGAGAGGAATTGCAACCGTGAATTAGCAGCATGATCTCACATCAAAGGATTGCAAAACAGCAAACCGTCTTTTTAATTTCTATCTCAAGTGTTCTTTGCAACCAATCCCGTATTTCCTTATGTTGTGACTGAACTGCCATGCCATGTCAATGTTGATTTTAATAAATGTGTATTAAATTTAGCCTACATTTTTGACAGGGACCTTACAAATTCTTTGGTTTCGGTCAATGGACTGCTGGAACACTATGTTGCTACATCCCGTGCCAATCCCGCAGTTGGGGAAACACATGCACAAACAGTGGCTCGTCTAAAGTCTGCAAGAGAAGCACTATTATTGTTCGAGAACTTGATGAGCCATGCATTGGGCATATTAGTGGGGGCATCAATGGAGTTGTCTTCAGGTCATATACACAACACATTCCTTGGCATCGAGTCTACCATTACCACCCTCATGGATCAGCAAAGTTTGCTTGGGTCTGTGATATATTACATGGAGCAGGTGCAATCGTCAGTTTGATGTCCCAATCAACATGGGCATTCAGTGTCAAACTTGTGGAGTTTCTAGTGCGAGGCTATTATTGCATTTTAATTCTTAGCACTGATAGTACCAAAATTTCACTAGCGGGGCTGGTGTGGTGATGGTTATATTTTGTGTATGCCGCCTGATGTAGAGTGTTTGTTATGGTAAACTTAACCATGTCAACTGATCGAGTTAGATCATGTTACTTTGTGTGTTCGTGCTGCCATACATGTTTAGCAATCTTCACATTTCCTATATACTACAAATATGCTTCGGTGGATGGTTTTCACCCAGTGGTGAGAATCTGAGGAACTTTGTGTCATGAATTTGGATCTAACGGATGCATCCAATCAGAAGCCCGATCCGGTGAGCAGATCGCTGCCTGAAGCTCGCTTCCAAGATGTAGGTGGAGGACGTTTGATGTCGTGTCCTTCCGTAAGGGCATCAACAACAGCGCTGCCCAGTTGTCTATGTAACGTGACAGGAGTATCTCTTAGTAGATAAGCTAGGTAGCTAGGCGCATGGCCAAAAATTCGTAGGAGTTGCAATAAAACCACCATCGTAGCGCCGTGCCGTTATTAGAACCAACCAAACGGTGGACAACGCCAGATGCACACTGAACATGAGCGTGATGCCAAACAAAATGCAGCGTAACACCGTTCTTCTGCGGATAAGCTGATCGCACAACTCATCAAATGGGCTCAAGTGGTGCATCACGGCTGCTCCGCGAAACCATCAAGGGTAGTATAAGGCACAGCCGAGATACGGTGTACCACCCGTCCTGCCAACTGTTGACATTTTCCTGCCCCTCCAAAACGAGCACTTGTCTACGGGTTGTATCCTCACACCGAAATTAACCACGCGCCCGCTCCCCTCCCCTGCGCCCTCGGATCAACAAAAAAAACAAGAGCCCCCTCCCCTCCCCTGCGCCGGCGGCTACTCCGGCCCCGGCGCCCACCAAACCCCGCTGGTGCTCCCCTCCGGACCCGGCGTCCACCATGGCCTCCAGGGTGTCCCTGTCCGCGGCCCCGTCTGGCTCCCCTTTCCCCTCCCCTCCCCCGCCGACAGGACCGGCGCTCCGCTCCATTGTCCTCGTGCCAGATGTGGTCGGCACGGCGAGGGGGCCCATCGTCCGTGGTGGCAACTCCGGTCCCCAAAGGCCGGCGGCTGAGACCTAGCAGACCCAGGGCGGGCGGCGTGGCTCCCATGTCCTTCCCACCTCCAGGCTGATACGTCTTCAACATATTTATAATTTTTGATTGTTCCATGCTATTATATTATCTGTTTTGGATGTTTAATGGGCTTTATTATACACTTTTATATTTTTTTGGGGACTAACCTACTAACCCAAGGCCCAGTGCAAATTGTTTTTTTTTTGCCTATTTCAGTGTTTCGCAGAAAAGGAATATCAAACGGAGTCCAAACGGAATGAAACCTTCGGGAGAGTGATTTTTGGAACAAACGTGATCCAGATGACTTGGAGTGGACGTCAAGAAACAATCGAGGAGGCCACGAGGCAGGGAGGCGCGCCCCCCACCCTCGTGGGCCCCTCGCAGCTCCACCGACCTACTTCTTCCTCCTATATATACCCATATACCCCGATACCAACCAGGAGCACCACGAAACCCTATTTCCACCGCCGCAACCTTTTGTACCCGTGAGATCCCATCTTGGGGCCTTTTCCGGTGCTCCGCCGGAGGGGGAATGGATCACGGAGGGCTTCTACATCAACACCATAGCCTCTCCGATGATGTGTGAGTAGTTTACCACAGACCTTCGGGTCCATAGTTATTAGCTAGATGGCTTCTTCTCTCTCTTTGGATCTCAATACAAAGTTCTCCTCGATCTTCTTGGAGATCTATTCGATGTAACTCTTTTTTGCGGTGTGTTTGTCGAGATCCGATGAATTGTGGGTTTATGATCAAGATTATCTATGAACAATATTTGAATCTCCTCTGAATTCTTTTATGTATGATTTGTTATCTTTGCAAGTCTCTTTGAATTATTAGTTTGGTTTGGCCTACTAGATTGATCTTTCTTGCAATGGGAGAAGTGCTTAGCTTTTGGTTCAATCTTGCGTTGCTCGATCCCAGTGACAGAAGGGGAAACGACACGTATTGTATTGTTGCCATCGAGGATAAAAAGATGGGGTTTATATCATATTGCTTGAGTTTATCCCTCTACATCATGTCATCTTGTCTAATGCGTTACTCTGTTCTTATGAACTTAATACTCTAGATGCATGCTGGATAGCGGTCCATGTGTGGAGTAATAGTAGTAGATGCAGAATCGTTTCGGTCTACTTGTCGCGGACGTGATGCCTATATACATGATCATGCCTAGATATTCTCATAATTATGCACTTTTCTATCAATTACTCGACAGTAATTTATTCACCTACCATAATACTTATACTCCCTCCTTCCCAAAATATAAGGCGCGATTGACTTTTTACGGTCTTTGATGCACAACTTTGACCACTAATATATATCAAAGTATATGGATTGAACATGTATAAATGACATCGCTGTATTTGTCTTGCAAAGCAATTTTATTTCATATGTATGTATAATAATTTTATAGACATATAATACATAAAAAATATAGTCAAAGTTGTGCAACGAAGACCAGAAAAGTCAAACCGTGCCTTATATTTTGGGGAGGAGGGTGTACTATCTTGAGAGAAGCCACTAGTGAAACCTATGGCCCCCGGATCTATTTTCCATCATATTAATCTTCCGTCAACTAGTTATTTCTTTCGCCGTTTATTTTGCAATCTTTACTTTTAATCTTTATCATAAAAATACCAAAAATATTATCTTATCATCTCTATCAGATCTCACTTTTGCAAGTGGCCGTGAAGGGACTGACAACCCCTTTATCGCGTTGGTTGCAAGGTTCTTATTTGTTTGTGTAGGTACGAGGGACTTGCGTGTGGCCTCCTACTGGATTGATACCTTGGTTCTCAAAAACTGAGGGAAATACTTACGCTACTTTGCTGCATCACCTTTTCCTCTTCAAGGGAAAACCAACGCATGCTCAAGAGGTAGCAAGAAGGATTTCTGGCGCCGTTGCCGGGGAGTCTACGCACAAGTCAAGACATACCAAGTACCCATCACAAACTCTTATCCCTCACATTACATTATTTGCCATTTGCCTCTCGTTTTCCTCTCCCACACTTCACCTTTGCCTTTTTCTTCGCCCTGCTTCCCGTATGTCTTTTTGTTTGTGTTTCCATGTTCCTTCTATTTGCTTGCTAAAAATCTATTGATATGGATCCACTTAAAGTGTTCTACTTGGATCATCTTCGATCCTTATGCACTCGTGCTGAAACCCCAACTAGCCTAGTTGATGGGAAATATTTAGATGAGCATGCTCATTTTGTGCGTCACCGTTTGTCTGAAAAAGGGAGACTCTTATGGGATCAAACAAACAGATTGCTGTGTTATGCTTGGAATCTTTGTGAAATTTATGATTTTACTTGTTGCTCTAAGAACCCTAAAAAACACCTTCCCTACCTATGTGAGTTTAATGAAAATGAAATCTTATCTTCTTATGGAAAAGGTGTTTATAGTTACTATGATATCGAACAAATTGAAGAATTTGTTGCTTTTAAGGGTGCTTATGAAGTTGCTTCTTTGATTGAAAAGTATGATATTACTCTCTACGAATCTGAAAATTTTGACATACTTAAATATTGCCATGAAAACTATGCTCATAATGTCTATGTCAAAGAATTTACTAAGAGAATGATTGTTGCTTTGGAAGAAAATAATGATATGGATGAATCTATATATAATGATGATTCCGATGATTTGATTGAAATTTCACTTGATGAACATGATGCTTGCTATTCTTGTGGCCATGATGCCAATATTTATGAAGATGAATTTGCTATAGTTCCTTATGTTAAACATGAGATCGTTGCTATTTCACCCATACTTGATAATTCCTTTGATGAAAGCATGATTGCAATGATTTTACTATAAATTCTCTTGATGTCAATTGTGCTAATAATATGCAAAACCCTAAGCTTGGGGATGCTAGTTTTGCTATGTCTACTACTTGTTGCAATGATCATGATTGGGGTGATTCTTCTTATGATCTTGAGAATTTATTTAAGCCCCATGATGAATATGAGATTGATAATAGTGTTTGCAATAATATTGAAAGTGGGATTGGAAGAGTGTCAACTTTAGATCCCACATATTAGGAGAATATTCAATCTTATGGTATTTTTGATAAAAGTGGGTTTGGAGAGGTCATGACTTTAGTTAATGATATTCCCACTATTTTGGAAGAGTGTCAACTTTGCATGCATGTGGATCATGTAGAGAAAATTTTATGTAATAGCTATATTGTTGAATTTGAATATCATCCCACATGTAATTATTATGAGAGAGGAAAATATGGTTGGAGAAATTTTCATGTTACTAAATTACCTCTCGTTATGTTGAGATTGCTATTGTTTCTTACTTCTTCCTTGCATATGCTAGTATTTGCTTGTCTTGATAATTTGTTTGCCTATAAGATGCCTATGCATAGGAAGTATGTTAGACTTAGATGTGTTTTTCACATGCTATATGATGCTCTCTTTGTGCTTCAATTCTTGTCTTTCATGTGAGCATCATCGAAATTATCAATGCCTAGCTAGGGGCGTTAAACGATAGCACTTGTTGGGAGGCAACCCCATTTTATTTTTGTTTCTTGCTTTTTGGTTATGTTTAGTAATAAATCTTTCATCTAGCCTCTGGTTATATGTGTTTTCATGTTTTAATTAGTGTTTTTGCCAAGTAGAACCTTTGGGAAGACTTGGGTGAAGTCTTTTTGATCTTGCTGTAAAAAACCGAAACTTTAGCACTCACGAGATTAGTTACAACTTTTTACTGGAGAGTGCTATTTAGTTGATTATTTTTGAATATGATTAATAGATAAATTACTCACGTTCAGCAATTTATTTTAGAATTTTTGGAGTTCCAGAAGTATGCGTTTGATACAGATTACTACAGACTGTTCTGTTTTTGACAGATTCTGTTTTTCGTGTGTTGTTTGCTTATTTTGATGAATCTATGGCTAGTATCGGAGGTTATGAACCATAGAGAAATTGGAATACAGTAGGTTTAACACAAATATAAATAAATAATGAGTTCATTACAGTACCTTGAAGTGGTGTTTTGTTTTCTTTCGCTCACGGAGCTCATGAGATTTTCTGTTAAGTTTTGTGTTGTGAAGTTTTCAAGTTTTGGGTAAAGATTTGATGGATTATGGAACAAGGAGTGGCAAGAGCCTAAGCTTGGGGATGCCCAAGGCACACCAAGGTAAAATCCAAGTACAACCAAAAAGCCTAAGCTTGGGGATGCCCCGGAAGGCATCCCCTCTTTTGTCTTCGTCCATCAGTAACTTTACTTGGAGCTATATTTTTATTCACCACATGATATGTGTTTTGCTTGGAGCGTCTTGTACGATTTGAGTCTTTGCTTTTTAGTTCACCACAGTCATACTTGATGTACACACCTTTTGGTAGAGACACACATTAATCGGAATTTATTAGAATACTCTATGTGCTTCACTTATATCTTTTGAGCTAAATAATTTTGCTCTAGTGCTTCACTTATATCTTTTAGAGCACGGTGGTGGTTTTATTTTATAGAAATTATTGATCTCTCATGATTCACTTATATTATTTTGAGAGTCCTTTAGAACAGCATGGTAATTTGCTTTGGCTATAAAATTAGTCCTAATATGATAGGCATCCAAGATGGATATAATAAAAACTTTCATATAAGTGCATTGAATACTAAGAGAAGTTTGATACTTTATGATTGTTTTGAGATATGGAGATAGTGATATTAAAGTTATGCTAGTTGAGTAGTTCTGAATTTGAGAAATACTTGTGTTGAAGTTTGCAAGTCCCGTAGCATGCACATATGGTAAACGTTGTGTAACAAATTTGAAAAATGAGGTGTTCTTTGATTGTCATCCTTATGAGTGGCGGTCGGGGACGAGCGATGGTATTTTCCTACCAATCTATCCCCCTAGGAGCATGCACGTAGTGCTTGGTTTTTGATGACTTGTAGATTTTTGCAATAAGTATGTGAGTTCTTTATGACTAATGTTGAGTCCATGGATTATACACACTCTCAACCTTCCATCATTGCTAGCCTCTTCGGTACCGTGCATTGCCCTTTCTCACCTTGAGAATTGGTGCAAACTTCGCCGGTGCATCCAAACCCCGTGATACGATACGCTCTATCACACATAAACCTCCTTATATCTTCCTCAGAACAACCACCATACCTACCTATTATGGCATTTCCATATTCATTCCGAGATATATTGCCATGCAACTTTCCACCGTTCCGTTTATTATGACGCGCTTCATCATTGTCATATTGCCTTGCATGATCATGTAGTTGACATCGTATTTGTGGCAAAGCCACCATGCATATTATTTCATACATGTCACTCTTGATTCATTGCCCATCCCGGTACACCGCCGGAGGCATTCATATAGAGTCATATTTTGTTCTAGTATCGAGTTGTAATCATTGATTTGTAAATAAATAGAAGTGTGATGATCATCATTAATAGAGCATTGTCCCAAATAAAAAAAGAGAAAGGCCAAAAAAATAAATGCCCAAAAAAGAGAGAAAAAAAGACAAATAAAAAGGGACAATGCTACTATCCTTTTTCCACACTTGTGCTTCAAAGTAGCACTATGATCTTTATGATAGAGAGTCTCTTGTTTTGTCACTTTCATATACTAGTGGGAATTTTTCATTATAGAACTTGACTTGTATATTCCAACAATGGGCTTCCTCAAATGCCCTAGGTCTTTGTGAGCAAACAATTTGGATGCACACCCACTTAGTTTCTTTTGTTGAGCTTTCATACATTTGTAGCTCTAGTGCATCTGTTGCATGGCAATCCCTACTCCTTGCATTGACATCAATTGATGGGCATCTCCCTAGCTCGTTGATTAGCCGCGTCAATGTGAGACTTTCTCCTTTTTTGTCTTCTCCACATAACCCCCATAATTATATTCTATTCCACCCATAGTGCTATATCCATGGCTCACGCTCATGTATTGCGTGAAAGTTGAAAAAAAGTTTGAGATTACTAAAGTATGAAACAATTGCTTGGCTTGTCATCGGGGTTGTGCATGATGAGAGCATTCTTGTGTGACGAAAATGGAGCATGACCAAACTATATGATTTTGTAGGGATGAACTTTCTTTGGCCATGTTATTTTGAGAAGACATGATTGCTTAGTTAGTATGCTTGAAGTATTATTATTTTTATGTCAATACTAAACTTTTATCTTGAATCTTTCGGATCTGAACATTCATGCCACAATAAAGAAAATTACATTGAAGAATATGTTAGGTAGCATTCCACATCAAAAATTCTGTTTTTATCATTTACCTACTCGAGGACGAGCAGGAATTAAGCTTGGGGATGCTTGATACGTCTCCAACGTATCTATAATTTTTGATTTTTCCATGCTATTATATTATATGTTTTGGATGTTTAATGGGCTTTATTATACACTTTTATATAATTTTTGGTACTAACCTACTAATGCAAGGCCCAGTGCAAATTGCTATTTTTTTTGCCTATTTCAGTGTTTCGCAGAAAAGAAAAATCAAACGGAGTCCAAACGGAATGAAACCTTCTGGAGAGTGATTTTTGGAACAAACGTGATCCAGAGGACTTGGAGTGGACGTCAAGAAACAATCGAGGAGGCCACGAGGCAGGGAGGCGCGCCCCCACCCTCGTGGGCCCCTCGCAGCTCCACCGACCTACTTCTTCCTCCTATATATACCCATATACCCCGAAACCAACCAGGAGCACCACGAAACCCTATTTTCACTGCCGCAACCTTCTGTACCCGTGAGATCCCATATTGGAGCCTTTTCCGGCGCTCCGTCGGAGGGGGAATCGATCACGGAGGGCTTCTACATCAACACCATAGCCTCTCTGATGATGTGTGAGTAGTTTACCACAGACCTTCGGGTCCATAGTTATTAGCTATATGGCTTCTTCTCTCTCTTTGGATCTCAATACAAAGTTCTCCTCGATCTTCTTGGAGATGTATTCGATGTAACTCTTTTTTGCGGTGTGTTTGTCGAGATCCGATGAATTGTGGGTTTATGATCAAGATTATCTATGAACAATATTTGAATCTCCTCTGAATTCTTTTATGTATGATTTGTTATCTTTGCAAGTCTCTTTGAATTATCAGTTTGGTTTGGCCTACTAGATTGATCTTTCTTGAATGGGAGAAGTGCTTAGCTTTGGGTTCAATCTTGCGTTGCTCGATCCCAGTGACAGAAGGGGAAACGACACGTATTGTATTATTGCCATCGAGGATAAAAAGATGGGGTTTATATCATATTGCTTGAGTTTATCCCTCTACATCATGTCATCTTGCCTAATGCGTTACTCTGTTCTTATGAACTTAATACTCTAGATGCATGCTGGATAGCGGTCGATGTGTGGAGTAATAGTAGTAAATGCAGAATCGTTTCGGTCTACTTGTCGCGGATGTGATGCCTATATACATGATCATGCCTAGATATTCTCATAATTATGCACTTTTCTATCAATTACTCGACAGTAATTTGTTCACCTACCGTAATACTTATGCTATCTTGAGAGAAGCCACTAGTGAAACCTATGGCCCCCGGGTCTATTTTCTATCATATTAATCTTCCGTCAACTAGCTATTTCTTTTGCCGTTTATTTTGCAATCTTTACTTTTAATCTTTATCATAAAAATACCAAAAATATTATCTTATCATCTCTATTAGATCTCACTTTTGCAAGTGGCCGTGAAGGGATTGACAACCCCTTTATCGCGTTGGTTGCAAGGTTCTTATTTGTTTGTGTAGGCACGAGGGACTTGCTGCGGCCTCCTACTGGATTGATACCTTGGTTCTCAAAAAATGAGGGAAATACTTACGCTACTTTGCTACATCACCCTTTTCTCTTCAAGGGAAAACCAACGCATGCTCAAGAGGTAGCACATAAGGATGACAATTTTACCCATGGGTACGGATACCAGCGGGTATCGTACCCGCATGGGTAGGGTATGGATACACTTTTATACCACGGGTAGTATCCATATCCTACCCATTAAGTCAAGGGGAGGGTATGGGTATAGTCTTGTACCCACGGGTATACTCATACCCTGTCCGTTTGTGAACTAATATTAAATTGTCATAAGTTAGTCATTAATTTGTCATGTGACTCGTCTACTCCTATTGAAAGTATGCTGCGATTTCTAAATTTTGATATTGGTCAATTACTCATCTACCTGTTATTGAGATGAAATAATTGTTTTTTTGTCAATATGCAATCAATGAGCGTAAAATTTGTGAACAACTTGTGTGCTATTTATTCCACCCTCTGGGTACCCAATGGGTACGGGTACCTGTCGAGTATGGGTATGGGTAAAGTTTCATACCCATGGGTACGGGTATGGGTAGAATTTTGTACCCATTGACTATACGAGTATGGGTATGATATTGCTCTACCCTGTCCATACCCTACCCATTGCCATCCTCAGTAGCATAGGCCGCAGCGAGGCCGCATCCCGACGAAGCTGGTGGCTGCTGCTACAACTGCGGCAGCAACAGGCACATCTCGGCCATGTGCACGAACCCCACGTTCTGCGTGCGCTGCCGAGGCCAGGGCCATATCGCGCGCGGCTGCACGCGCCCACGTCCTCGCAGCATGTCGCCGGTGGACAGCCCTCGCCCCCCTCCCGCGGCTCGCCCCCGCCTAGCCCCTGCGGCGCAGTCTCCCCCGGCACCCATGGTGCCGCCCACACCCCCGCCCAGGGCCGTGCTGCCCCGCCTCCGTCGGGCCCGCCGATGGTGGGCGCGGTCCGCATCGACATGCCGTGGAGTCAGGTGGTCCGCGCTGGGTCGGCGGAGAGCGTGACTGGACCGTGCTTTGCGGTGCCGTTCGCGTCGATGGCCGTTTCAGTGCTGGTGGAGGACCTTGTGGACTACTGCTTCATGGAGGCGGGACTGGACCTGCGCGAGTTGGAAGCAGAGCTTGCCCGCGCTGTGGTGGTCACGGTGGTGGGCTCTCGCCAGGCGGCACACCTGGCTGAGGCGGCAGAGGCCGTCCGTGTGGCGTTCGATCTTGGTACAATGGACATGTCAATCAGGCCGTATTTCCCGGAGGATTTCCCGATCCTCTGCCTTTCGAAGGAGATCCGTGACAGGATGGTTAGGCGGGTGCGGGCCGGCATGCCGCAATTCGACCTGCTGCTCCGGCCATGGCTTCAGCAGGCTGGGGCCACGGGCATAAAGCTGCCGTTCTTGGTGCCCCTGGTGCTCCGGGGGGTGCCGGCGAACGCATGGACTCGGCGCTCGGCGAAGGTGTTGCTGCATGGCTTGGAAGTGGTCGTCAAGGTGGTGGCGTCCATGGAATCTAGGAGCGATATGGCTGGCTTCAAGGTGTGGCTGTGCACGGACGACCCTGCGCGTGTCCCGCACCGGCGCATCCGCGTCGTAGAAGAGCCAAACATGAGGACTGCATGGGCGCTGGCTGCGGTTGGCCCATATGATGCACTGTGATACCCTGTCGACATTGCCCAGGATGGACCGATGATCCTCGTTGGGTAGGCCGGCGAGGGGCAGTCGCCACCGCCTGCTCCTTCCTCCCCGGGTGGTGGTGGACATGGTGAGGATGCTACAGGTGGCGACAATGGCACGGGCGGCCCGCCGCTCTCTGAGGGCGGTCGGCAAGAGTAAGGTGGTGGCCAGGTGGGATCCTCGTTTGGCATGTCAGAGGGCTCGTCTTCGGCGCTGGTGCCAACGCTGGCGAGTTGCAGCAGGTCCGGCGTGCCGGAGATGGCCGGCCAGTGTAGGCTGCTTGTTGGGGCAGCCGCGAACAGCTGCATGGCCGGTGAGATCACCGGCGTGGGGGCGGTTGTGGACTGTCAGGATAGACTGCTGGAAAGTGTGGCCAGGCCAATGCGGGCAGGATGCATGGCGGCAGCCACATAGGAATCCCAGCCGCTTTCGGTGGAAAGCAGGGTTGGGCCCAGGGCGGATCAAACCGAATCTCGGTCGGTGTGTGTGACCGGCTAACGGGAGCTGGGCATGGTGGCTCTAGAACACTCCCCATGCCCAGCCAATTAGGTTGGCGCGAGGGCCGAGGTTGGTGGGATTGGGATCGGGCACATGACCCCGACCACTCCCTCTCTCTCCCCCGGCCGGTCTCTGTTGTCTATGGGGCATGATGCACCGGCATGGGTGTCGATTGGAGCAGGGGACATCGCCCTCCCTCTGGTGGGCCCGGCAGAGGATCAGACACGACTCCGCCCGGAAGATATCATGCTACACGACGAGGGGGTGGATCTCTCGGGATGCACATCGGCGATTGAGCCAAGCAGAGAGGCTGGGGAACGGACACCTGCCGATGGACCCCTCCTGCATGGGGTGGGATGCCCCCATGCACGGTACGTACGGACTGGGTACATATCAGCTTATCTGCTGATTCGGGTCAGGCTGCGCGGCGCCGGGCGGATTCTAGGAGTGCTCGGTCTGCGCGCACCAGGGTCTCGCAGCTGTGTGCTGAGCTTGCCCAAAACCTGGCACCGCTGCTTGCTCACCCTGGCTCGAGAGTTCTGCCAAAACAAAGACGACCAAGGCAGAGGAGGCCGGTAGCCTCCCTATTAGGCGAAGCGCAAGGCTGACACGTGGTGGTTTGGGTTCTAAGGCTTCCAAGCAGCAGGCAACAATCATCCAAAAGCTTTGTCTGGCGAATGAGGGGGAAATGATCGACGATGAAGCACTGCAGGCGTATGTGCACTTGTTTGACAAGCCGCTAACGGACAGCCACGTCCGTGCCATCCTGGCACTCTTCGGATGGGACGCAACGGTGCTGCCATTGCAGGCGGATTTCGGAGCGGTCCCGGAGGGGGTCTAGGGCCCGTGAGAGGTGGACTTGTGGACTGCGGGCCTTTTCCATGGCGGCACAACCACCCAAGATGCTCGTGTGGAATGTTCGTGGCCTCAACTCGCCTGCAAGGAAGAATGCCATTTACCAAGCGGTGGACGCAGCAAATGTAAGCATTGTATGTCTCCAGGAGACTAAGATGGAGGTGATCTCAAATGACATTGTGAGGCACTGCCTAGGAAATAAATTCGAGGGGTTTTTCTATGTCCCAGCGAGTGGTACTAGAGGGGGAATCCTCCTTGCGTGGGATCCTTTGGTGGTGTCACTCTCAAGTCCCCACATGACAGACAACACGATCACGACGCTCGTGAGCAGATATGGAGCCCAAACTTGGTGGCTCACCGGAGTCTATGGCCCCCAAGGGGACACGGAGAAAGTAAACTTCACAGGAAATCCGAGACATTCGCGACCTTCATGCTGGCCCGTGGGCATTAGTAGGAGATTTCAACCTCCTGGTAAACCTAGAGGACAAGAACAAGGCCAATCTCAACAGGCGAATGATGGGACGATTTCGTGCCCTACTCAATAGGATGGAGCTGAAAGAACTTTACCTTAACGACAGAAGATACACTTGGTCAAATGAATGGCGCGATCCAACTATGGAAAAGATCGATCACATCTTCGTGACCAACTCGTGGGAAGACATGTTTCCTTCTAACATGCTTACTGCACTAGGGACCACAGTGTCCGATCACCGCCCCCTTCTTGTGGACTTGGATGCCGACTTTGCCCTGGGCAGAAGATTCAAATTTGAATGTTTTTGGCCGAAAGTGGAAGGGTTTCAGGAAGTGGTGCAGGATGCGTGGGATTCTCTGCCATCGGAAGGAAACCCCTTCCTTGTGTTGGACAACAAACTAAGGGCAACCGCAAAGGCACTTCAGAGTTGGAATGGTCGCTGGATCGGGAACGTTCGGCTGCAGATTGCGATCACAAAGGAGATTATTGGGAGGCTGGAAGTGGCTGCGGAGAACAGAGTGCTCACGGCGCAGGAATATGACTTGTGACGAGTGCTCAAGAGGAAGCTGCTTGGGCTCAGCTCGCTGGACAGGACCATAGCGAGGCAGCGATCGAGGTTACTTCAGCTAAGCGAGGGCGATGCCAATACAAAAAAATTTCACAGGCAGGCGAGGCATAGGCAGAGGAAAAACATCATCACCACCATGCAACACAATGGGTAGATCTTCACGGGCCAGGACAACATTGCAAGCGCCGTGGATGATTTCTATGAGGAGCTACTTGGCTCCACATCCTGGAGAGCATCGGCCATCAACCTATACCTCCTTGACCTCCCATCCTGTGACCTCACTCACCTTGAGTCACCTTTTACGGCGGATGAGGTAGAGCGGACGATCAAGAACATGCCCCTTGACAAGGCGCCGAGCCCCGACGGGTTCACCGGTAGGTTTTACGTGGTGTGCTGGCAGATCATCAAGATGGACTTCATGAGGGCACTAGAACACTTTTATCATGGCGACACAAGGGGTCTTGAGGCAATAAGCAAAGAAGTGGTCTCTCTCTCTCTCTTGCCAAAGAAGGAGGGTGCGGTGGATATCAAGGACTACCGTCCCATCAGCCTTGTCCATGGCGCCATCAAGATATATGACAAAGTGTTGGCAGTCCGACTGGCTGAGGAGCTGCCACACTTGGTGGGGAACCACCAAAGCGCCTTCATACACGGCCGGTCACTACACGATAACTTCATGATGGTTCAGTGCATGGCGCGGCGTCTGCATGCTCTCAAGCAGCCCACAATCATGCTCAAACTTGATATCAGCAAGGCTTTCGATTCGATCTAATGGCCATTTGTGCTGGAGGTGCTCCGGAGACTGGGCTTTGGAGAAAGATGGATCGCGTGGATTCGTGGCATGCTAGCTCCTCGTCCACAAGAATAATGATCAACGGACTATCGGGAAGACCAATCCTAAATTGTCAAGGATTGAGGCAAGGGGCTCCACTATCCCCCATGCTTTTCATCTTGTGCATGAAACCCCTCCATAGTCTGTTCACGCTTGCTGCTGAGCGGTGACTGCTTCAACCCCTGGCTGGTTCTGGTGTGAAGCAATAGGTGTCAATGTTTGCGGATGATGTGATGCTCTTCTTCAAGCCCGATGAGCTGGAGACACACATGTGTGGAGCCATACTTGAGATCTTTGGCAAGGCATCTGGGCTGGTAGTTAATATGCTCAAAAGCGCAACTCTTCCTATCAGGTGCTCCTAGCAAGATGTGGATCATGTGTGCACTTTGCTTGGATGTGAGGCAACAACGTTCCCTTGCACATACCTGGGGCTGCCCATGACGATTCGGAAGAAAACGACAGCTCAATTCCAGAGGCTTGTGGATCGTGTAAGAAGCTGCCTACCGCACTGGAAAGCGGCGATGATGCCCAAGAGCGGGCGTGCCCTCCTCATCTCATCTGTGCTATGCGCCATCCCCGTGCTAGCACTTGATGTCCCGCCGAAGACTGTGGCTGCTATGGAGAAGATCTGCTGGGGTTTTTATGGTGTGGGAAAGATGAAGCGCCAAGAGGCAAATGCGCAGTGGCCTGGAATCTCAAACCTACGTTGGATGAATAAGGCACTACAAGCGAGATGGCCATGGCTGCAACGGACCGATCGCAATAGACCATGGAGCGAGTTCTCCATATCAGTCCTGGCGGAATTCATGGAGTTATACCGAGCGACAACTAGAGCCATTGTGGGGAACGGCAAATCAACACTCTTTTGGGAAGATAAATGGATAGATGGATACCGGATAGGTGACCTAGCACCGGAGATTTACAGGCGCATACCAAGCCGGATAAGGAAGAGGAGGACTGTGGAGGAAGCGGTGCTCACCGCAACTTGGGCAGGAGACATTGGCCGGATCTATCAGTGGAGGCCATTGAGCAGTTTTTTTCACTATGGCAGAGGGTGTTGGGCACGCGGCTGGCGGCAAACATACAAGATACCTTTACTTGGTCTTGGTCTTTCGACGGGCAGTTCTCGGCAAAGTCTGCGTACGAGGCGAGATTCATGGGAAGAGAAGTTTCTCCCACGACAGCATTGACGTGGAAGATGGGGGCCCCGCTCACGTGCCGATTCTTCTCTTGGCTTGCCCTAAAGGGACAGGTGTGGACCTCGGACAGACTTGCAAGGCGTGGTTTATTGATACGTCCATTTTGCGTCATGCTTTGATATTGATATTTATCGCATTATGGACTGTTATTACACATTATGTCACAATACTTATGCCTTTTCTCTCTTATTTTACAAGGTTTACATGAAGAGGGAGAATGCAGGCAGCTGGAATTCTGGGCTGGAAAAGGAGAAAATATTAGAGACCTATTCTGCGCAACTCCAAAAGTCCTGAAACTCCACAGAAGTTATTTTTGGGAATTATAAAAAATACTGAGAGAAGAAAATACCAGAGGGGGCCCACACCTTGGCCATAAGGGTGGGGGGTGCGCCCTACCCCCTGGGCGCGCCCCCTGCCTCATGGGCCCCCTGGTGGCCCTCCGGTACCCATCTTCTGCTATATGAAGTCTTTCGTCCGGAAAAAATCATAAGCAAGCTTGCGGGACGAAACTCCGCCGCCATGAGGCGGAACCTTGGCGGAACCAATCTAGGGCTCCAGCGGAGCTGTTCTGCCGGGGAAACTTCCCTCCGGGAGGGGGATATCATCACCATCGTCATCACCGACGATCCTCTCATCGGGAGGGGGTCGATCTTCATCAACATCTTCACCAGCACCATCTCCTCTCAAACCCTAGTTCATCTCTTGTATCCGATCTTTGTCTCATAGCCTGATATTGGTACCCGTAGGTTGCTAGTACTGTTGATTACTCCTCGTAGTTGATGCTTGTTGGTTTACATGGTGGAAGATTATATGTTCAGATCCTTAATGCATATTAATACCCCTCTGATTATGAACATGAATATGATTTGTGAGTAGTTACGTTTGTTCCTAAGGACCTGGGAGAAGTCTTCCTATTAGTAGTCATGTGAATTTTGTATTCGTTCGATATTTTGATGAGATGTATGTTGTCTCTCCTCTAGTGGTGTCATGTGAACGTTGACTACATGACACTTCACCGTTATTTGGGCCTAGAGGAAGGCATTGGGAAGTAATAAGTAGAAGATGGGTTGCTAGAGTGACAGAAGCTTAAACCCCAGTTTATGCGTTGCTTCGTAAGGGGCTGATTTGGATCCATATGTTTCATGCTATGGTTAGGTTTACCTTAATACTTCTTTTGTAGTTGCGGATGCTTGCATTAGGAGTTAATCATAAGCGGGATGCTTGTCCAAGTAAGGGCAGCACCCAAGCACCGGTCCACCCACATATCAAATTATCAAAGTATCGAACGCGAATCATATGAGCGTGATGAAAACTAGCTTGACGATAATTCCCATGTGTCCTCGGGAGCGTTTTCGTCTATATAAGAAATTGTCCAGTCTTGTCTTTTGCTATAAAAAGGATTGGGCCACCTTGCTGCACCTTATTTACTTTTGTTACTTGTTGCTCGTTACCAATTATCTTATCACAAAACTATCTGTTACCGATAATTTCAGTGCTTGCAGTGAATACCTTACTAAAAACTTCTTATCATTTCCTTCTGCTCCTCGTTGGGTTCGACACTCTTACTTATCGAAAGGACTATGATAGATCACCTACACTTGTGGTTCATCAAGACTCTTTTCTGGCGCCATTGCCGGGGAGTGAAGCGCCTTTGGTAAGTGGAACTTGGTAAGGAAAAATTTATATAGTGTGCTGAAATTTACTGTCACTTGTTACTATGGAAAGTAATCCTTTGAGGGGCTTGTTCGGGGTATCTTCACCCTGTCCAGTAGAGCAAAGAGTTGCTCCTCAACCTACTAAACCTACTGAAAATGTTTACTTTGAAATTCCTTCGGGTATGGTAGAGAAACTGCTAGCTAATCCTTTTGCAGGAGATGGAACATTGCATCCCGATTTACACTTAATCTATGTGGATGAAGTTTGTGGATTATTTAAGCTTGCAGGTATGCCCGGTGATGTTATCAAGAAGAAGGTCTTCCCTTTATCTTTGAAGGGAGATGCATTGACATGGTATAGGCTATGTGATGATATGGGATCATGGGACTACAAGCGATTGAAATTGGAATTTCATCAGAAGTTTTATCCTATGCATCTTGTTCATCATGATCGTAATTATATCTATAATTTTTGGCCTCGCGAAGGAGAAAGCATCGCTCAAGCTTGGGGGAGGCTTAAGTCAATGTTATATTCATGCCCCAATCATGAGCTCTCGAGAGAAATGATTATTCAAAATTTTTATGCTCGGCTTTCTGACAACAATCGCACCATGCTCGATACTTCTTGTTCTGGCTCTTTTATGATGAAGACTATTGAATTCAAATGGGATTTATTGGAAAGGATTAAACGCAACTCTGAAGATTGGGATCTCGATGAAGGTAAGGAGTCAGGTATAACACCTAAGTTTGATTGTGTTAAATCTTTTATGGGTACCGATGTTTTCCGTAAGTTTAGCACTAAATATGGACTTGACTCTGAGATAGTAGCTTAGTTTTTGTGAATCATTTGCTACTCATGTTGATCTCCCTAAAGATAAGTGGTTTAAATATCATCCTCCCATAGAAGTAAAAGTAGCTGAACCTATTAAAGTTGAAGAAAAGACTATCACTTATAATGATCCTATTGTTCCTACTACATATGTTGAGAAACCACCATTCCCTGTTAGAATAAAGGATCATGCTAAAGCTTCAACTGTAGTTCGTAAGAGTAATACTAGAACTTATACACCCCCTGAGCAAATTAAAGTTGAACCTAATATTGCTATGGTTAAAGATCTCTTGGCTGATGATATTGATGGGCATGCTATTTACTTCTGTGATGAAACTGCTAGACATGCTAAGCCTAGTGCTAAAGATAAACATAGACCTGTTGTAGGCATGCCTGTTATTTCTGTTAAAATAGGAGATCATTGTTATCATGGCTTATGTGATATGGTTGCTAGTGCTAGTGCAATACCTATTTATTTATATCAAGAAATTATGCATGACATTGCACCCGCTGAGTTAGAAGAAATTGATGTCACTATTAATCTCGCCAATAGAGATACTATTTCACCAATTGGGATTGTTAGAGATGTTGAAGTCTTGTGTGGGACCCTGCTGATTTTCTTGTTCTTGGTTCCCCACAAGATAGCCTTTGACCTATTATATTCGGTAGACCCTTCTTGAATACTGTTAATGCTAAGATAGACTGCGAAAAGGATATTGTTACTATTTGTTTGGACGATATGTCTCATGAGTTTAATTTCTCTAAATTTCGTAGAGAACCTCGTGATAATGAATTGCCTAGTAAGGATGAAATTATTGGTCTTGCTTCTATTGCCGTGCCTCCTAATGATCCTTTAGAACAATATTTGCTTGACCATGAAAATGATATGTTTATGAATGAAAGAAGGGAATTAGATGAAGTATTCTTTAAATAGGGACCTATTCTGAAACACAATTTACCTGTCGAAATCCTAGGGGATCCCCCTCCACCTAAGGGCGATCCCGTGTTTGAGCTTAAACCATTACCTGATACTCTCAAATATGCTTATCTTGATGAAAAGAAGATATATCATGTTATTATTAGTGCTAACCTTTCAGAGCATGAAGAAGAGAGATTATTGAAAACTCTGAAGAGGCACCGTGCTGCTATTGGATATACTCTTGATGATCTTAAGGGCATTAGTCCCACTCTATGCCAACATAAAATAAATTTGGAGAAAGATGCCAAACCAGTTATTGATCACCAACGACGGCTGAATCCTAAGATGAAAGAAGTGGTAAGAAAGGAAATATTAAAGCTCCTTGAGGCAGTTATTATTTATCCTGTTGCTGATAGTCAGTGGGTAAGTCATGTCCATTGTGTCCCTAAGAAGGGAGGTATTACTGTCGTTCCTAATGATAAAGATGAATTGATCCCGCAAAGAATTATTACAGGTTATAGGATGGTAATTGATTTCCATAAATTAAATAAAGCTAGTAAAAAGATCATTACTCCTTACCTTTTATTGATCAAATGCTAGAAAGTTTATCCAAACATACACATTTTTGCTTTCTAGATGGTTACTCTGGTTTATCTCAAATACCTGTGTCAGCTGATGATCAATCAAAGACCACTTTTACTTGCCCTTTCGGTACTTTTGCTTATAGATGTATGCCTTTTGGTTTATGTAATGCACCTGCTACCTTTCAAAGATGCATACTGGCTATATTCTCTGACTTTTGTGAAAAGATTTGTGAGGTTTTCATGGATGATTTCTCCGTTTACGGATCCTCTTTTGATGATTGCTTGAGCAACCTTGATCGAGTTTTGCAGAGATGTGAAGAAACTAATCTTGTCTTGAACTGGGAGAAGTGCCACTTTATGGTTAATGAAGGCATTGTCTTGGGGCATAAAATTTCTGAAAGAGGTATTGAAGTTGACAAAGCTAAAGTTGATGCTATTGAGATGATGCCGTGTCCCAAGGACATCAAAGGTATAAGAAGTTTCCTTGGTCATGCCGGTTTTTATAGGAGGTTCATTAAGGACTTCTCAAAAATTTCTCGGCCCCTCACTAATCTATTACAAAAAGATACACCCTTTGTCTTTGATGATGATTGTGTAGAAGCATTTGAAATACTTAAGAAAGCTTTGATTTCTGCACCTATCGTTCAGCCACCTGATTGGAATTTGCCTTTTGAAATTATGTGTGATGCTAGCGATTATGCTGTAGGTGTTGTTCTAGGGCAAAGAGTTGACAAGAAATTAAATGTTATTCAATATGCTAGTAAAACTCTAGAAACTGCTGATAACCCACAAGTATAGGGGATTGCAACAGTTTTCGAGGGTAGAGTATTCAACCCAAATGTCGGTGTACTAGAGTAGGGGTACCCTAGTATCCCGAACTCGTGCACGGGCAGTTGCAGCGCCCTGCGGCAGGGCTGACCTGGTGACCGTCAAGATCTCCCGTGGCTCCTTTGGAGCCATTCAAGAACAAAGTAGTCAAGACCCCGGCAAGAGGAGCTTGCCGGGAAGACCACTCAAGGCACGGAGGAAACAAGGCCCCGGCAAGAGGAGCTTGCCGAGAAGGCTTGGTGAGAGACAAGCTCCCGAGCGCGACAAGAACCTTGCCGCGGCAAGGTACTCGCCGCGGCAGGCAACTTCTCTTCATCTCCGCTCCAGCTCACCTGCCAACGTGTCGCCATGAGGCTTTCCCAAGCACGCGTGTCGACGGGATGTGCAGCCAGTGGGGAGCAGCGATAAGCGGCGCTGACAAGCTACCATCGTGGCAAACGGAGGCGCACTTGACGGTCCCTGTTACACTGTTCAGGTGACTGAGACGGGCATTTATGACTCTTGTCCCTTGCCGTCAGAGTTAGGTATAGATCACTGTACACTGTACAAAGCGGTGTACCAACCTATGTTTTTACTATTTTACCCTTGTCTACTTGGCACATGTGGTGACCCCTTGTGCCTATAAAAGGAGGCCCAAGTGCAACGTAGAAAGGGTTCGGTTCAGCTCCGGCTTAGTTCATCCTACTCATACGAGACCACACGCTCAGGCTAGGTTTTGTAGCTCCCGTTGCTCCCTAGCAAGAACACAAGACAATCCACAAAAGCAGCAGTAGGAGTATTATCTCTCCGGAGAGCTCCGAAGCTGGGTAAATCTGCTCGTGTGCATCGCTTCGATCCGCTCTTTGTGCAATCTCCGCCCCCCTCCGAACCACAAGGGACCCAGGTCCCACAGGTGTTCGTGGGACACGATCAGTTCTCCCCGACATCTTTGGCGCGCCAGGTAGGGGGCGTCGAGGCTGTGTGAACCCAATCCGGCGTTCACGCGGGCAGTTTCTTCATCAACATCTTCGTCAACATGGCGCCGAAGAAGAAGTCTTCGGCAGCAGCAGAGCCGTCCGCGTCGAACCCACCACCACCGGAGCCGTCAGGTGGTGGGGGAAACGCTGGCGGAGGAACGGGCGTCGTCGAGAGAGCCCACAACGCCGCCAGGTCCAAAGACAAGGCAGCGCAGGCGTCGGCGTCCGAATCCTCACCGCGTCCTTCTCAAGAGGCGCGGGATCGACAGCGTCATGATGCTCGCGGCACCATACGCTCGTTGGATCAAGGCCAAGCGGGAGGATCCCGAGGCCCTCGAGACCCGCATGCACACCAGCATGCTGGTACGAGCGGAGTACGGTCGATTGGGCAGGATGCTGCTCCTCCTAACTTGGTTAGGAGTCCGAGCACATCCCGTTCTTCGCTCCGTACGTCGTTGCCACCTACTACACCAGCGGAAGCCTTGGCGAGAGCCCAGCTACTTCTAGACTACCCTCCAACGGCCGATAAGGTCGACGAATGGAGGGCAACAATCCAGAGCCTCATCGGCTTTGCCAACGGCGACGTCCCGCGGCAACCAAGCGCTTCGCAGCCGCGGCAAGGCGACAAGGCACGAGCTGATGGCGACGAGACTTACGGGGGAGCAGCCACCGTGCACTCCCCTTCCCGAAGGCCAAGATCGCCAACTCGCCGGATCCACCTCGACAGTGACTCCACAGCGTCGTCGGATCCGCGAGCTCGTCGCGACCAGCGCCAAGTTCTTCGAGAACGGCAAGAAGAAGACGCTCGAACCCGCATCGAGCGCCAAAGAGAAGCGCGTCGTCAGTCCGACCAGCGCGCCGGGCCCATTGTCGATATGCATGCGCCAGGGGAACCGGGCGACTTGCCGTACGCGGTAGGTTGCCCTGCGTTCACCCGTGAGCTGCGGCAAGTCCGGTGGCCCGACAAGAAAAACTTCAAGCCAGACGTGCCGGAGAAGTATGATGGCAGGACACACCCATCGGAGTTCCTCAGCATCTACACCATTGCGGTGCAGGCTGCAGGGGGACGAGACGACAAGATCCTCGCCAACTACTTTCCCCTGGTGCTCAAGCCAAACGTCAGGTCTTGGCTCATGCACTTGCCGGACAGCTCTATTTCTTCTTGGGCAGATTTGTGCCACCAGTTTGTTGGCGCCTTCACAGGCGGCCACAAACCTCATGGCCAGGAGAGTGACCTTCACCTACTCGCCCAGAAGGAAGGAGAGTCCCTGCGCAAATTCATCCAGAGATTCAACCGTGTGCATTACAACATCCCAGACGTCCACCCTGCCGCGGTGATCAGTGCATTTCATCAGAATGTGCGAAACCGTAGGATGAGGGAGGAGATGGCGATGTGTAAAGTGAAAGACGTCAGCGAGCTTTACGCCCTGGCCGACAAGTGTGCACGTGCCGAAGAAGGAAGAAGACTCCTAGGAGAGAATGTGGGAGCAGAGTCTGATAGTGAGGAGATCGCCCCGGCAAGGAAGAGCCGGCGGCGAAACAACAGAAGGAAGAAAAACCAAGAAGTACTAGTTGTCGAGCAGTCCGGCAAGGATGGTACCGCCAACAAAGCCAAGGCTGGTGGCTCTGGCAAGGAGGTTGCCGTTGACGCCGACCGCCAAGCTATGGCGGCCGCCTACAAGCCTGACAGCTCCAACAAGCAGTACTGTAAAATCCACCGCACCAAGGGCCACGATCTCCAGAGCTGCAAGAAAGTCGAGCAGCTTGTTGAGCTACAGAAAGCTGAATACGAGCGGCGAGACAAGGAGAAGGCCCAGGAAGGTGCAGGTGCAGCAAGTAAGAAGAGACCCGGTCGGGGAGGACGCCGCGGCAAGGCCAAGCAGCGGCAAGGAGACAGACCTCCCCGCGGCCGCGACAAGGAAGAAGATGAAGATGAAGATGACGAAGACATGGAAGACGATGAAGCTAACGAGCAGGAGTTTCAAAAGGCAACAGAGGTCCTTTGCATTGACGGTGGTGCTTCTTTGCATACCTCGCACCGCCAACTCAAGCAATGGATGGGTGAGGTTAATGCAGCAGAACCATCCATAGAGTCGCGCAAACCTCTGAAGTGGTCCAGCACGCCCATCATCTTTGACATTGAGGACCACCCTGATCGCATCACTGCGGTCGGGTGCTTGCCGATGTTGGTCTCACCAACCATCCGCAACCTCAAGGTCACAAAGATGTTGGTTGACGGCGGGGCCGGCCTAAACCTAATCTCCTCTAAGTGCTCCATAAGCTTCAAATCCCTGACAGCGAGCTCGAAGAAACTGGTACTTTCCAAGGAATCAACCCAGGAAGGAGCAAGCCCAAAGGGAAGATCACGTTGCCGGTAACATTTGGCAGCGAGCTCAATTTCAGAACTGAGAGGGTCACATTTGACGTTGCCGATTTCCCATTGCCCTACAATGGCATACTTGGCCGTCCAGCACTCGCCAAGTTCATGGCCGCCTCTCATTATGCCTACAACTTACTCAAGATGCCCGGCCCGATAAGCGTCATCTCTGTCCATGGCGACAAGAAGGATGCACTTATCTGCGCCGACAAGATTTACCGGGATGCAGCAGCTGCGACAGATAGCAAATCACTTGCCGCTGAAGCTCCCAGGGGGAAGAAGAAGACCACCAAGACCGGCAAAAGCTCTGATGCCCACTCCGGCAAGCGCACCTCTTCGGAGTGCTGCGCTACCGTCGAGGACGCACCATCGAGCTCCACCGGCAAGTGCAAGAAGACGATGGCGGCTCCGCCGAAGACCAAGAAGGTGCCCGCCAAGGAGGACGGCACTGGTGGTACCTTCACCATCAGTGCCATGCTTGACCCTAAATAGGAAGGAGAGCTCGTTGCTTTCCTGCGGGCGAATATCGATGTGTTTGCATGGCAACCATCTGACATCCCCGGTGTTCCCAGGAAAGTAATTGAGCACCACCTAGCTGTCTGTCCTCACGCGCGGCCCGTCAAGCAAAAAGTTAGGAAACAAGCAGTGGAGCACCAAGAGTTCATAGCGGAAGAAATCAAGAAGTTGGAAGCAGCAGGACTTGTCAGGGGAGTACTCCATCCCACGTGGTTGGCCAATCCGGTAGTTGTACGCAAAGCTAATGGGAAATGGAGACTTTGTATTGACTTTATAGATGTTAATAAAGCTTGTCCCAAAGACCCATTTCCCTTGCCACGTATGGACCAGATTGTTGACTCCACGGCTGGATGTGATCTGCTTTCGTTTCTCGATGCATATTCAGGATATCATCAAATCTTCATGGCAGAAAAGGATGAAGAGAAAACCACATTCATTACACCATGTGGCACGTACTGCTTCATACGGATGCCTTTCGGTTTAAAGAATGCTGGTTTAACTTTTGCAAGAGTAGTCCATGATGCCTTTGAGCCGCAGATACACAGAAATGTAGAAGCCTACATGGATGACATAGTAGTCAAAAGCAAGGACAAAGCAACCCTGATTCAGGATTTGGATGAGACATTTGCAAATCTGCGCAAGATCAACCTCAAGCTCAACCCCGAGAAGTGCGTGTTTGGAGTCCCTTCCGGCAAGCTTCTCGGGTTCTTTGTATCTCAACGGGGAATCGAAGCCAATCCCGACAAGATCAAGGCTATTGAGCAGATTGAAGCACCAAAGCGCGTCAAGGATGTAAGAAGGCTTGCCGGTTGCGTGGCTGCTCTCAGCAGGTTTATATCTAAGTCTGCTGAGTGCGCCCTGCCATTTTTCAAGATTTTGAAAAAGGCAGGTCCAATGAAATGGACTCCCGAGGCGGAGGCTGCGCTGCAAGACTTGAGGAGATACCTGTCCTCCACTCCAATACTTATCGCACCTAAGCCACAAGAGAAGTTGCTGCTGTATATAGCGGCAACCAATCAAGTGGTTAGTGCTACGTTAGTAGCAGAGAGGGAGGCAGATAATGAGCCGGCAACCGAGGCAGGTGCATCCAGCGACAAGCAGGGGGCTTCGCCGTCAAACTCTGGTCCCGACAAGGGCAGATCAGCGCAGGGTTGCGACAAGATACATAAGAAGATGGTGCAGCGCCCGGTTTACTTTGTCAGTTCCCTTCTGCAAGGGGCTAGGTCAAGGTACTCTGGTGTGCAAAAGTTGCTTTTTGGCCTCCTCATGGCCTCGAGAAAGCTGCGCCATTACTTCCAAGCACATGAAATAACAGTTGTCACTCGCTTTCCGCTGAAGAGGATATTGCAAAATCCAGAAGCAACAGGCAGAATCGTCGAGTGGGCACTAGAACTGTCAAGCTTTGGTCTCAAGTTTGAAAGCACTTCAACTATCCAGAGCAGAGCATTGGAGGAATTCATAGCAGAATGGACGCCGACGCAAGATGAAGAAATTCCAGAGACAAGCATCCCCGTCAAAGAGGCAAATAAAGAGTGGCTGATGTACTTCTATGGTGCCTTCTCGCTGCAAGGCGCCGGTGCCGGCGTGCTGCTTATCGCACCCACCGGAGAGCACCTCAAGTACATAGTCTAGATGCACTTTCCCAAGGAACAAGCAACAAACAATACTGCAGAGTATGAAGGTTTGCTTGCCGGTCTCAGGATTGCGGTAGACCTTGGGATCAAGAAACTCATTGTCAGGGGGGATTCACAACTTGTCGTCCGCCAAGTAAATAAAGATTATCAGAGCCCGTTGATGGAAGCTTACGTCGATGAAGTGAGAAAGCTAGAAGAGCACTTTGAAGGCTTGCAAATGGAACACGTTCCAAGAGCTCAGAATGATATAGCTGATGGCCTCTCCAAATGTGCCGCACTTAAGTTACCTGTGAAACCAGGAATTTTTGTGCTCAAGTTGACTCAGCCAACCATAACACCATCAACAGGACAGAGCAAGAAGAGAAAATTGGTTTCCGGCGACTACTTTCCGGCAGAGCTCCCCGAAGCAGCCGCCAAGAAGGTCCCTAAAATCAACGCAAATATCACTGAGGAGCAGTCTGCTCCGACAAACCATGCAGTTTGTATCGTTGAAGCAAACGCTCCCGACAAGTTTCGCTCCGGCAAGCTTGTCGGGGATCATCAAGCTCCGGCGGACCCACAGGTTCTTGCCGTAGAAGCTGATGTTCCCGCAGTGATAGATGAGCCTTTAGTCCTTGTTGTCGAGCCACAGGCTCCAGCATGGGCACAGCAAATCGTCCATTTCCTTCAGACAGGAGGACTTCCCGAAGAGCAAGAAGAAGCGGAAAAAGTAGCCCGACAGTCAAGTATGTACCAGTTTGTTGACAACATCCTATACAGAAGAAGACTCAACGGTGTGAAATTGAAGTGTATTTGCCGGGAAGATGGACAGAAGCTGTTGGCAGAGATACATGGAGGCATATGTGGTCACCACGTTGGCGCAAGAGCACTTGCCGGCAAAGCTTTCCGGCAAGGTTTCTTCTGGCCAGAAGCCCTCCAGGATGCAACTGCACAAGTAACCAAGTGTGAAGCGTGCCAGTTCCATTCCAAACAGATACACCAACTAGCTCAAGCTCTCCAGATGATCCCTTTATCCTGGCCCTTCTCGGTCTGGGGGCTCGACATCCTCGGCCCCTTCCCCCGAGCCGTCGGGGGCTTTGAGTACTTGTACGTCGCAATCGACAAGTTCACAAAGTGGCCAGAAGTGGAACCAGTGAGGAAGATGACAACACAGTCAGCAGTAAAGTTCTTCAGGTCAATTGTTTGCCGCTTTGGGATTCCTAACAGAATCGTCACCGACAACGGCACACAGTTCACGAGCCGCACCTTCATGCACTACGCCCAAGATCTTGGCGCCAAGATCTGCTTTGCTTCTGTTGCTCATCCGAGAAGCAACGGTCAAGCAGAGAGAGCAAACGCTGACGTGCTGCGAGGACTCAAGACCAGAACTTTCGACAGGCTGCGCAAGTGCGGAAGAAACTGGATCGAGGAGCTGCCGGTGGTTCTTTGGTCGATCAGGACGACGCCAAATCGAGCCACTGGCCAGACACCTTTCGCTCTAGTCTACGGAGCAGAGGCAGTTCTCCCCACGGAACTCGTGTACGGGTCACCTCGAGTGCTCGCCTATGATGAGCTTGAGCAAGAGCAGCTGCGACAAGACGATGTGCTGCTCCTCGAGGAAGATCATCTTCAGGCTGCTATACGAGCTGCTCGCTACCAGCAAGCTTTGCGTCGCTACCATAGCCGCAAAGTTAATGCCAGAAGCTTCGAGGAAGGCGACCTTGTTCTTCGGCGCGTTCAATCCGCCAAGAATTCCAACAAGTTGACGCCGAAGTGGGAAGGCCCTTATCGGGTGAAACGAGTCACTAGACCCGGCGCTGTCCGCCTCGAGACCGAAGATGGCGTTCCGGTGAGCAATTCCTGGAATATAGAGCATCTTCGCAAGTTTTACCCATGAGGCGCGGTTGCCGGAACCCGTTCCGGCAACCACCCTTTTGTACAAGTCTTGCCGCTGTTGCATGTAATCCTTTGTACAAAGCCGGGCGCAGACCCCATGCATCAGTAAAGCCTATGTGTTGCGCACAACTTGTCAATACATTCTCTCATAATCATATATGCATGTGTTTACTAACATTTTGTGCAGCATCCACACCCGGTAAGCGATAACGAGCCACTAGGCTCCATAACTTTATTTTCTCTTCTTTCTTCTCAAACAAGAAGAAGGTTCATCCACCCACAAGTTAACCGGGGGGGAAGGAGAAGATAATGGTGTGGGCCGCCAAGCGTCGCTCGAGGAACTGTCACCTTGCCGGGAAATGGACAACAGAGAAGCTAAGTTGCTAAGTTTAAACGACCAGTTTTAAGTTTTTAAGTTATCTTCCTCGAACGATAGTACTTTGTATGGAAAACCTGTGCGCGGAGGAACCGACTCGCGACTAGCTTGCGCCCTTACTTTGTTTCGAGTCCGCTCAACAATTTAAGTGTGCTGCAACTAGTTGCGACAAGGTTGCTTGTCGGAGGCGGCATCGCCAGCAGGCTGCTGAAGTTCCGCACTCAGCGCTCGCGGCAAAGGTGTTCGCACTGACAAGTTCCCCTGAAAGCGTAGGGTATAAACATACAAAGGAAGAAATCGAGTAAAGGAAATAACATTGCATTCGATTGCCTAAGATAGTGTATATTACATAATAACTTGTCGCGGATCTAATAGACTTTTTACCAAAACATGATCTATAGCGACAAGAGAAAGATAGACTTGGCGGCCTAGTCCATGCGGTCGCCCTCGAGCCTCTTAACTCCGCCCACCCTGTCCACAATGGGTGCGACAAGGGCCTTGAGCGCTTCAACATCGGCGGATGGAGGCAGGGACTTGAGGGCTTTGGTGAAGTCGACGCCTGGGTTGCGGAAGGCCACCTTCATCAACACCTTCTGGAGAGCCTCGGCGCAGACTTGACGTGATTCCTCTGCCAGTTGCTTTGGAACCTCTTCCCGGAGCCGCTGGATACCCGCCAACACGCCTTTGAAGAATAGGCTGAGCTTGACGCTGGGTTGGAGGTTCTCGTCGGTGGAGTATCCAAGATCTGTCATCCCCAACTCCATCAGCTCATTATGGATGCCGCCGGCGGTGTCCACAAGACCTTCTGTCCAGTGCATTATGCTGTCTCTGAGATTATTCTGGGCAGTTACAACATTCGACAACAACTCCTCGGTGGCCTTGATCTTTTCCAGCAGGCCCTTTTCCCGATCCTTGGCGCCATTCAATGTCTCCGTCAGGGTGGTCAGCTTCAGCTCCAGATCCGCCTTGACGTCCTTGGCGGCATCGATCTCCTTGATCTTTTCAGCAAAACGACCCTGCAGCTCGCCGAGGGTGTAAGCGTCCTTCTCATGCTCGCGCTTCAACCCGGCAACCTCCTCGGCACTCTTCTGGAGGGTGGACTCCAGCTGAGCCACCCTCGTCTCCAATTCCCTCTTGGCGGCCTCGGCAGCCGCAGCAGCATCTTTTGCCTCCTGAAGTGGCCCGCCAATTGTTTGCTCGCGCGCGGCGAGATCTTCCTCATAGCTGTCGAGGTTGATCTTCCGCTGCGCCAGCTCACCTTCTCGTGCGGAGAGCTTCTCGCCGGCAAGCCTCTGCTGCTCCTCGACCTCGCCCTTCTCCAAGATGAAGGCCGTGCGCTCCTCAGCAAGCTGCTCCCGTGCCTCTGCTATATCCCGGAGAGTTTCTTTGTTGGCGCGCCGGAGCTCTTCCGCGCGTTTCTCCAAGTCAGCTCCCGCCCTCGCGACAAGCGCCTCCCTGGACTCCAGTTTGGCTTGTCGGGCACGGTAGAGCGACAACAACCTCCTTAGCAGCTGCTCCTCCTCAGGCTCACCGCTGCTGCTGCTCGGAGCATCGACCAGCGACAGCCCGGCGGAGGCAAGCAGTTCCGCGTCGAAGGTCTCCCCCTCGGCTGGTGCCCTGGAGCTTGATGCCCAGGGGAGCTTGATAAAGACACCCTCGCCAGCCTTCAGATAGGCGCCGGGCTGGGGCTCTTCGGATTCAGGCGCGGCGTCGGTGGCGGGAGGATCGGCGGTCGGTGCAGCGCCTGGCGCTCCTGCGGCCTCAGGGCCGTCAGTACGATCACCAGATTCCTCCCCAGCCTCTGCGCCAGCAGCCTCGGCGGCCTCCTCGCCGGCGGGTCCGTCAGCGCCAGCCTCCTCCTCCATGTTGGCGGCGTCGACACTCTCGCCGCGAGCGTCCTCCTCGCCGGCAGCTTCCGTCTCCATCGGATCTCCGGCAGGTGGATCTGATGGTCAAAAGAAGAAAGAACAATTCAAGCAGATGTTCGAAAGAGAAGAACAGAAGAAAAGAGAATCCAAGGGATGTTTTCAAACAAGAAAATCACCTGCAATGGGATCTGTTGCCACGGTCTCCACAATCGGAGGGTCGTCGGCGCTGGTCCTTGTTGGGGAAGCTCCCCTTGTCGGAGAGGCCTCCCTTGCCGGAGAGCGCTCCCTTGGCGGAGAGTTTTCCCTTGGTGGCGTAGTTGAAGCAAGCAGAACTTCGGGAGTGACCTCCGGTGCTTCCTGATGAGGCTGCTATGCTCCTACACAATTCAACAAACCAGATATCAGTAACGGAGAAGCACCCAAGCACACCCAAACATGAGAAGTATACCATACACTTACGCTGGGGGCTGTGCTGGGGGCTGCTCTGTTGAAGGGTTGCCGGGTCCGGCAAGGGAGTTCCAGACGTGCCCCCTGTCGCCACAGGGGAGTCATCTGAGACGACAACCACCGGCGTCTTGGCCCTCTTCGACGCCCTCTGAGCTAACGTCCTGAAGAAGAAGGTTCAGAGTGAAACCAGTCAGATATAAGATAAAACAATAAATTGGAAGATTACAAGTAGCAACGACAAGATCTTACTCTTCCTCTTCTTCCTCGGAGCTGAGGGCGGAAAGATCAAACTCCGCTCCGGCGCGACGGATTGGGGGAGAAGATTCCCTCGGACGCTTGGCGGGTGCAGGGGCCGCGACTCCAGAAGACCCCGCGCCCGTCGCCATGGCGGAATGAGGCGCTCCCGCGGCAACAGTGCTTGCCGCGGTGGAGCGCGTCGGGCGCCGAGGCGGCTGTTGGACCGTATGCCCCCCGCCACTTCTCTAGTCTTCCGGAGGCGTCTCCTTGGCGGGGCAGCGGGCTCCCCCTGCGGCAAGCTGCTTGACGGCGGAGGAGAGGCGCCCCCGGCAGGCTCGCTCGGCTCGTTGACGGGCTCGATCTGCTCCTCCTCGACGACGAACTCTTCTCGGTCGGCAAGGCTTGCCGCCTCGGCCGTCTCCGCCTCCTCGACAGTAAACCCAAATACGCCGGCGACAGCAGCCTCTGCAGCCTCCTCCAGCCTCGTGGCGATGCGCGCCATCTCTTGATCAGTGGTGTCGCGGGTGAGCCGCCTCTGCTCGTCGGCGCGGATCGACACTTCAACCAAGTTATCGAAGAACTGCTGCACGACGTCGTCGGCGGGCTCCTGCCAAGTTGGAACGATTCCATGGGAATCGCACAACGGCATTATCGCGCGGATGCTGTCAAGCGACGAGTTGTTGCACAAGGGCACAACTCCCCTCGGCAACATGCACCACCCGGGGTTGTCCGCTTCAGGCTTGAACAATTCCCGCAGCATGCCGTCAAGCTCCAAGGTAGTAAAATTCCAATTCAGACCTGGGCGCAGCCTCATGATGTCCGCCGCGTTCTGGAATTCCCAAGCAGGCCTCCCTCTCTCCTGCAAGGGTGCAATGCGGCGGCGAAGGAAGTCCGCGCCAACTGCTCCTACGGTAAGCCCTGCTTGCCGGAGACGCAAAATCCTAGTCATTGCAATCCTCAACTTGTCGTCCTCCGGCGCCAAGTTGCTCCAATCATTGCCGCGAACTATGGGGGTCTGGCGCAGGGCGGTGAAAGGCTGTGGCTCCCCCTCTAAGATCCAACACCAGTCAGCTCTCCACTCCTCCCACTTACTGCGCAACTCTCCGTCAAGATACGCTTCCTTCTTGCCGATCCTAGAGGTCCATGCAATTCCTCCGGCAAGCGGATCTCCTCTCTCTACGCGGGGTGAGAAGTAGTGGCGGAAGAGTGCGGCATTTGGATGGACCCCGACGAAGTTCTCACAGAGGTGTGCGAAAACGGCCATGGTGAGGATGGCGTTGGGGGTGAAGTCAAGGAGGCGGAGGCCATATGTGTTCATGACATCGCAGAAGAATTAAGAAAAGGGCGGGCAGAGCCCGCAGTGGAAGAAAATCGCGAAAAAAGGGTACCCGATGGAGACTTTAGCAGATGTGGCGGCGGAGATGACCCTCGTGCGCGGGTGCGCCCGGGTCTCCGTCGACCAGAAGAGATAGTACAGCTCCCGCAGCTCCTTCCTGTTGAGCAGGGGATCGAAGAGGGCCCGCTCCTTCCGCAGCGCCGCGAGCCGCTGCGCCTCGGCCGATTTCACGCCTTTTCCCTTGTCGGCCTTCGGAGCCATAGGGAGAGGTGGTGGAGGAGGTCGATGGCATTGGTGGCACCGGTGGCAATGGAGGGGGCGGATCGTCGCTCTCTTTGGGCTTGAGAAGAAAGGGGGAAGCGGCAGAGGTTTCTGATGTGACAGCAATGGCAAGCGGGCGTCCTGCCCCTGTTCCCCCTGCTTATAAAGGGAGAAGGGACGGGCGTTCTAATTTTTCCCATTAAAGAAAGCCCCACGATCTCCCCCACGACGCCACGTTCGGTGCGTGCCGTTCGGTGCGTGCCGTTCGTGCGAGTAATGGCGAATCCAGGCCGCGCGTGCCCGTGCACTGTTTTGGGCCTGGCCCAACAAAGCTTGGCGCCGTGTATGGCCCAGGCCCGGGGGCTCCTGTCGGTGTACTAGAGTAGGGGTACCCTAGTATCCCAAACTCGTGCACGGGCAGTTGCAGCGCCCTGCGGCAGGGATGACCTGGTGACCGTCAAGATCTCCCGTGGCTCCTTTGGAGCCATTCAAGAACAAAGTAGTCAAGACCCCGGCAAGAGGAGCTTGCCGGGAAGACCACTCAAGGCACGGAGGAAACAAGGCCCCGGCAAGAGGAGCTTGCCGGGAAGGCTTGGTGAGAGACAAGCTCCCGAGCGCGACAAGAACCTTGCCGCGGCAAGGTACTCGCCGCGGCAGGCAACTTCTCTTCATCTCCACTCCAGCTCACCCGCCAACGTGTCGCCATGAGGCTTTCCCAAGCACGCGTGTCGACGGGCTGTGCAGCCAGCGGGGAGCAGCGATAAGCGGCGCTGACAAGCTACCATCGTGGCAAACGGAGGCGCACTTAACGGTCCCTGTTACACTGTTCAGGTGACTGAGACGGGCATTTATGACTCTTGTCCCTTGCCGTCAGAGTTAGGTATAGATCACTGTACACTGTACAAAGCGGTGTACCAACCTATGTTTTTACTATTTTACCCTTGTCTACTTGGCACATGTGGTGACCCCTTGTGCCTATAAAAGGAGGCCCAAGTGCAACGTAGAAAGGGTTCGGTTCAGCTCCGGCTTAGTTCATCCTACTCATACGAGACCACACGCTCAGGCTAGGTTTTGTAGCTCCCGTTGCTCCCTAGCAAGAACACAAGACAATCCACAAAAGCAGCAGTAGGAGTATTATCTCTCCGGAGAGCTCCGAAGCTGGGTAAATCTGCTCGTGTGCATCGCTTCGATCCGCTCTTTGTGCAATCTCCGCCCCCCTCCGAACCACAAGGGACCCAGGTCCCATAGGTGTTCGTGGGACACGATCAGTTCTCCCCGACACCAAATTTATTGATTCGACACAAGGGGAGCCAAAGAATATTCTCAAGTATTAGCAGTTGAGTTGTCAATTCAACGACACCTGGATAACTTAGTATCTGCAGCAAAGTATTTAGTAGCAAAGTAATATGAAAGTAACAGTAACGGTAGCAAAAGTAATATTTTTGGTGTTTTGTAGTGATTGTAACAGTAGCAACAGAAAAGTAAATAAGCGAAGAACAGTATAGGAAAAGCTCATAGGCATTGGATCGGTGATGGAGAATTATGCCAGATGCGGTTCATCATGTAACAATCATAACATAGGGTGACACATAACTAGCTCCAATTCATCAATGTAATGTAGGCATGTATTCCGAATATAGTCATACGTGCTTATGGAAAAGAACTTGCATGACATCTTTTGTCCTACCCTCCCGTGGCAGCGGGGTCCTAATGGAAACTAAGGGATATTAAGGCCTCCTTTTAATAGAGTACCGGAACAAAGCATTAGCACATAGTGAATACATGAACTCCTCAAACTATGGTCATCACCGGGAGTGGTCCCGATTATTGTCACTTCGGGGTTGCCGGATCATAACACATAGTAGGTGACTATAGACTTGCAAGATAGATCAAGAAATCACATATATTCATGAAAACATAATAGGTTCAGATCTGAAATCAGGGCACTCGGGCCCTAGTGACAAGCATTAAGCATAGCAAAGTCATAGCAACATCAATCTCAGAACATAATGGATACTAGGGATCAAACCCTAACAAAACTAACTCCATTACATTATAGATCTCATCCAACCCATCACCGTCCAGCAAGCCTACGATGGAATTACTCACGCACGGCGGTGAGCATCATGAAATTGGTGATGGAGGATGGTTGATGATGACGATGGCGACGAACCCCCCTCTCCGGAGCCCCGAACGGACTCCAGATCAGCCCTCCCAAGAGGTTTTAGGGCTTGGCGGCGACTCCGTGTCATAAAACACAATGAATTCTTCTCTCTGGTTTTTTCCTCCCCGAAAGCAAATATATAGAGTTGGAGTTGAGGTCGGAGGAGCTCCAGGGGGCCCATGAGGTAGGGGACGCGCCCTAGGGGGGAGGGCGTGCCCCCCACCCTCGTGGATAGGTGTGGGCCCCCTGGTCTTCATCTTTTGCAAGGATTTTATTATTATTTCCAAATAGACATTCCGTGAAGTTTCAGGTCATTCCGAGAACTTTTGTTTCTGCACATAAATAACACCATGGAAAGTCTGCTGAAAACAGCGTCAGTACGGGTTAGTTCCATTCAAATCATGCAAGTTAGAGTCCAAAACAAGGGAAAAAGTGTTTGGAAAAGTAGATACGACAGAGATGTATCAACTCCCCCAAGCTTAAACCTTTGTTTGTCCTCAAGCAATTCAGTTGATAAACTGAAAGTGATAAAGAAAAACTTTTACAAACTCTGTTTGCTCTTGTTGTTGTAAATATGTAAAGCCAACATTCAAGTTTTCAGCAAAGATTATGACTAACCACATTTGCAATAACTCTTAGGTCTCATATTTACTCATATCAATAGCATAATCAACTAGCGAGCCATAATAATAAATCTCGGATGACAACACTTTCTCAAAACAATCATGATATGACATAACAAGATAGTATCTCGCTAGCCCTTTCTGAGACCGCAAAACATAAATGCAGAGCACCCTTAAAGATCAAGGACTGACTAGACATTGTAATTCATGGTAAAAGAGATCCAGTCATAGTCATACCCAATATAAATTAATAGTAATGAATGCAAATGACAACTGCGCTCTCCTGCTAGTGCTTTTTAATAAGAGGGTGATGACTCAACATAAAAGTAAATAGATAGGCCCTTCGCAGAGGGAAGCAGGGATTTGTAGAGGTGCCAGAGCTCGGTTTTGAAATAGAGATAAATAATATTTTGAGCGGCATACTTTCATTGTCAACATAACAACCAAGAGATGCGATATCTTCCATGCTACACACATTATAGGCGGTTCCCAAACAGAATGGTAAAGTTTATACTCCCTCTTAACCAACAAGCATCAATCCATGACTCGCTCGAAACAACGAGTGTCTCCAACTAGCAACAGTCCCAGGGGGAGTTTTGTTTGCAATTAATTTGATTTAGTTTGCATAAAGCATGGGACTCGGCATCCCGGAGACCAGCCATTTTCTCGTGAATGAGGAGAAGAGTCCACTCCTCTTGAGAATAACTCGCCTAACATGGAAGATAAGGGCAGCCCTAGTTGATATATGAGCTATTCGAGCATACAAAACAGAATGTTTATTTGAAGGTTTAGAGTTTGGCACATACAAATTTACTTGGAACGGCAGGTAAATACCGCATATAGGAAGGTATAGTGGACTCATATGGAATAACTTTGGGGTTTAAGGGATTGGATGCACAAGAAGTATTCCCGCTTAGTACAAGTGAAGGCTAGCAAAAGACTGGGAAGCGACCAGCTAGAGAGCGACAACAGTCATGAACATGCATTAAAATTAATAAACATTGGATGCAAGCATGAGTAGGATATAATCCACCATGAACATAAATATCGTGAAGGCTATGTTGATTTTGTTTCAACTACATGTGTGAACATGTGCCAAGTCGAGTCACTTAAATCATTCAAAGGAGGATACCACCCCACTATACCACATCACAACCATTTTAATAGCATGTTGGCACGCAAGGTAAACCATTATAACTCATAGCTAATCAAGCATGGCACGAGTAACTATGATCTCTAATTGTCATTGCAAACATGTTTATTCATAATAGGCTAAATCAGGAATGATGAACTAATAATATTTACAAAAACAAGAGAGGTCGAGTTCATACCAGCTTTTCTCATCTCATTCAGTCCATCATATATCATCATAATTGCCTTTCACTTGCACGACCGAACGATGTGAATAATAATAAGAGTGCACGTGCATTGGACTAAGCTGGAATCTGCGAGCATTCAATAAACAGGAGAAGACAAGGCAATATGGGCTCTTGGTTAAACAATAATGCATATATAAGAGCCACTTCAACAATTTAATTATGGTCTCCTCCTATCGACCCCAAAGAAAAGAAAAGAATAAAACTATTTACACGGGAAAGCTCCCAACAAGCAAAAGAAGAACGGGAAATATTTTTGGGTTTTTCTTTTTAATTATTACTACTACGGCAAGAAAAGTAAACTAACTAAAAATTACTCTAATTTCTTTTTGGTTTTTCTTAAGGTTTATCAAACACACAAGAAGAAAGCAAGAAAAAGAAAATTAACTAGCATGGATATTACAGTGAAAGAGTATGAGTACCGAAATCTAGCAATGAGTGTGTGTGTGAACATAAATGTAATGTCGGTGGGAAATACGTACTCCCCCAAGCTTAGGCTTTTGGCCTAAGTTGGTTCATTGCCAAGGATGGCCTGACGGATATCCGTAGGTGTAGCTGGGGTCGTACTGCGATGCAGTGGCTATCGCCTCCTGGGCTGCAGCATGGCGGCGAGCTGCCTCCGCCCTCCTCTCGTACTCATCTGCCTCCTCTCTGGTAATAAAATGTCTTCCTTTTGCCTGATAATCAAAGAAGGCAGGAGAAGGGAGAGTAATACGGACAGCACGCCGCCTGTCAAAGATTAGTCGATACTGAAGAGGTGATTCATTCCTCTCGACAAACTGGTGGTAGACCATAGAATTATAGTCTAAATAAGTAGGAGGCAACTCAATATCATCCTCACGGACGTCCACACCAAGAAAATCAGCTAAGCGGGTTGCATAAATTCTACCAAAGAAATCTCCATTAAATCTATTATGATGCAACCTACGTGCGACAATGCCTCCCAAATTATAAGATTTGTCTCCTAACACAGCACTCCTAAGAATAATAAGGTCAGGGACACACATATGACATGCTTCATCTTTACCATTTATGCACCTACCTATGAAGAGAGCAAAATAATGTATATCAGGAAAATGAATGCTCCCTATGGTAGCTTGTGCTATATCTCTAGATTCCCCCACAGTTATATTAGCAAGAAAATTTGTAAATGCAGATTTACAGGGTTCACTAACACTACCCCACTGTGGAAGTTTGCAAGCAGTTGTAAAATCCTCTAAGTCCATGGTATAAGATTTTTCATAAAGATCAAACAGGACAATTGGAGAATTACGTGAAGATGAAAATTCAAACCTCCTCACAAATGTACTAGTGAGATAATGGTATTGGCTGCACTTCTCTGCCTCAAAGCTCACAAGATCAACGTTACGCAAATATGCGTTAAATTCTTCCTTGATTCCCGCTCGATCAATAAAATTTTCTGAAGGCCATTCACAGGGCCGCACTGGAGCGTCCCTTGGTGGCTCCTCGTCAGCATCACGCATTGCAAGCCTGGGTCCTTGCTTCCCTGAAGGGCCACCTTGGAACATTTTCCTAAGCATATTTCTTCCTCTGAAAAATTTCTGAAATTTTTAGTACTTCAAATAAAAGTGAACCAAGCTCAACAAAATTGATAGCAACTACTCCTACAAGTGCCTAGAGACTATATCATGCATTAGAACTACTTGGAACCATATAAATTTGACATGCAAGCTCAAGAACATGGTCACCTAGGCAACACAAATTTGCAATGAATAGAGTACTAGAACAAAAACTAATTGGACCATTGGAGGAGTCACATACCAAGGAACAATCCCCCCAAGCAGCTTTGTGAGAGGTGCTTTGAGCAAGGAGATCGAAAATCGCAGCAAAATGAGCTAGAACTCGTGCTTGAGCTGGATATTGGTGTTTGTGGGTGGAAGAAGGAGTGTGTGTGGGTGCAGGAATAAGTGGAGGAGGGCCACCGTGGGCCCACGAGGCAGGGGGCGCACCCTGGGGGGTAGGGCGCGCCCTCCACCCTCGTGGCCAGGTGCTTGCCCCTCCTGCTGTGTTCTCAGTGCCAGATATTCTCGAATATTCTAGAAAAAAAATCAGATTCCATTTTCAGGGCATTTGGAGAACTTCTATTTTCGGGGTATTTTTATATTGCACGGATAAATCAGAAAACAGACAGAAAAGTACTATTTTACTTTATTTCAACTAAATAACAGAAAGTAAAGAGAGGGTACAGAAGGTTGTGCCTTCTAGTTTCATCCATCTCATGCTCATGAAAAGGAATCTACTAACAAGGTTGATCAAGTCTTGTTAACAAATTCATTCCGAATAACATGAAACCGAAGAAATTTCGAATAACACTATGTTACATCAACGGGGATATGCACGTTCCCTATAATAAGAATATCATATTTCTTCTTGACAGTAGGAAGAGGAAATTCAAAACCTCCGATAATAATCGATGGAATTTTTCCAATAGAATTGATACTATGAACTTGAGGTTGTTTCCTCAGAAAGTGTACCATATGCTCATTACCATTAACATGAAAAGTGACATTGCCTTTGCTGCAATCAATAATAGCACCTGCAGTATTCAAAAAGGGTCTTCCAAGAATAATAGACATACTATCGTCCTTGGGAATATCAAGAATAACAAAGTCCGTTAAAATAGTAATGTTTGCAACCACAACAGGCACATCCTCACAAATACCGACAGGTATATCAGTTGATTTATCAGCCATTTGCAAAGATATTTCAGTAGGTGTCAACTTATTCAAATCAAGTCTACGGTATAAAGAGAGAGGCATAACACTAACACCGGCTCCAAGATCACATAAGGCAGTTTTAACATAGTTTCTTTTAATGGAGCATGGTATAGTTGGTATTCCTGGATCTCCTAGTTTCTTAGGTATTCCACCTTTAAATGTATAATTAGAAAGGATGGTGGAAATTTCAGCTTCCGGTATCTTTCTTTTATTAGTAACAATATCTTTCATATATTTAGCATAAGGATCCGTTTTGAGCATATCAGTTAATCGCATACGCAAAAACAAGGTCTAATCATTTCAGCAAAGCGCTCAAAATCCTCATCATCCTTTTTTTTGGATGGTTTAGGAGGAAAAGGCATGGGTTTCTGAACCCAAGGTTCTCTTTCTTTACCATGTTTCCTAGCAACAAAGTCTCCCTTATCATAACGTTGATTCTTTGATTGTGGGTTATCAAGATCAACAGCAGGTTCAATTTCTACATCATTATCATTACTAGGTTGAGCATCATCATGAACATCATTATTAACATTTTCATTGGGTTCATGTTCATTACCAGATTGTGTTTCAGCATCAGAAATAGATATGTCATTTGTATTCTCAGGCGGTTCAGCAATAGGTTCACTAGAAGCATGCAAAGTCCTATCATTTTTCTTTTTCTTCTTTTTAGAAGGACTAGGTGCATCTATATTATTTCTCTGAGAATCTTGCTCAATTCTCTTAGGGTGGCCTTCAGGATACAAAGGTTCCTGAGTCATTCTACCAGTTCTAGTAGCCACTCTAACAGCATAATCATTTTTCTTACTATTCATTTCATTGAGAAAATCATTTTGAGCCTTAAGTACTTGTTCTACTTGAGTGGTAACCATAGAAGCATGTTTACTAATGAGTTTAAGTTCACCTCTAACATTATCCATGTAATTACCCAAGTGTTCAAGCATATTTGAATTGCATTTCAATTGTCTACCAAAATAAGCACTGAAATCTTCTTGCTTCACCATAAAATTATCAAACTCATCTAAGCATTGGCTAGCAAACTTAGTAAGAGGGATTTCAGCTTTATCATATCTATAGAGAGAATTTACCTTTACTACCTGTGTCGGGTTATCAAGACCATGAGGTTCTTGAATAGGTGATGGATTAAGATCATATGTTTCTTCAACAGGCGGTAAATTTAGACCATGTATTTCTTCAATAGGAGGTAAATTCTTAACATCTTCAGCTTTAATACCTTTTTCTTTCATAGATTTCTTTGCCTCTTGCATATCTTCAGGACTGAGAAATAGAACACCTCTATTCTTCGGAGCTGGTTTAGGAATAGGTTCAGGAGCTGGCTCAGGAAGTGTCCAATTATTTTCATTTGTCAACTTATTGTTCAATAGAATTTCAGCTTCATCCGGTGTTCTTTCCCTGAAAACAGAACCATCACAACTATCCAGGTAATCTCTGGAAGCATCGGTTAGTCCATTATAAAAGATATCGAGTATTTCATTTTTCTTGAGAGGATGATCAGGCAAAGCATTAAGTAACTTGAGAAGCCTCCCCCAAGCTTGTGGGAGACTCTCTTCTTCAATTTGCACAAAATTATATATATCCCTTAAAGCAGCTTGTTTCTTATGAGCAGAGAAATATTTAGCACAGAAGTAATAAATCATATCCTGGGGACTACGCACACAACCAGGATCAAGAGAATTAAACCATATCTTAGCATCACCCTTTAATGAGAACGGAAATATTTTAAGGATATAAAGGTAGCGAGATCTCTCATCATTAGTAAACAGGGTGGCTATATCATTTAATTTAGTAAGATGTGCCACAATAGTTTCAGATACATAGCCATGAAAAGGAACAGATTCAACCAAAGTAATTACATCAGGATCAACAGAGAATTCATAATCCTTATCGGTAACACAAATAGGTGAAGTAGCAAAAGCAGGGTCAGGTTTCATTCTATCATTAAGAGATTGCTGATTCCATTTAGCTAATAACCTCTTGAGTTCATATCTATATTTGCAAGCTAAAATAGCTAAAGAAGCTTCTTTATCAAAAACATAACTGTCGGTGTCAAAACCGGCGGATTTCGGGTAGGGGGTCCCGAACTGTGCGTCTAGGCGGATGGTAACAGGAGACAAGGGACACGATGTTTACCCAGGTTCGGGCCCTCTTGATGGAGGTAAAACCCTACGTCTTGCTTGATTGATATTGATATTGTGGATGTTTACAAGAGTGGATCTACCACGAGATCAAGGAGGCTAAACCCTAGAAGCTAGCCTATGGTATGATTGTAATGGTTGTTGTTGTGTCCTACGGACTAGAGCCATCCGGTTTATATAGACACCGGAGAGGGCTAGGGTTACATAGAGTCGGTTACAATGGTAGGAGATCTACATATCCGTATCGCCAAGCTTGCCTTACACGCCAAGGAAAGTCCCATCCGGACACGGGACGAAGTCTTCAATCTTGTATCTTCATAGTCTTGGAGTCCGGTCGATGATGATAGTCCGGCCGATGATAGTTCGGCCGATGATGGTAGTCCGGCTATCCGGACACCCCCTAATCCGGGACTCCCTCAGTAGCCCCCGAACCAGGCTTCAATGACGATAAGTCCAGCATGTGTGTAGTCTTCGGCGTTGCAAGGCGGGTTCTCCTTCAAGTTCTACGTACCTGCCGAACAGTGTCCGGCTTCCTCATCAATGTTGCGCGTCTTGGCTTCCACGCCCAATAATGGCCTTCTTCCACGCGTCGCGCGAATGTGAAAAGCCAGGGTGTCTTTTATGTTTTACCCCCTAGTTGTGCGAATAATCTGCCTATAAGGGAGGCAAGAATCCAGATCCAAATCACCATCTTCCTCCCGCAAATACTCATCGGAGCGCTTTCGACCAAGAATCCATTCCATCATGGACCGTCAACGCGGCTCCTCTTCTCGCGCTCCCAGCCCTTTGCCAGGAGATTGGAGGAGATGCTCTGTTCCGCACAACGAGCTGGTGAAGCTCCAAGCGGGGGATATCTCCCTCCGGCCTTCATGGTTCCGGTTCGAGCCGGGCTGGCCACCTACAAAGGTGGGAAGCAAGCGGAGGTTACCCCAAATCCCAACAAAGGGGAGCGGGTATGCTTCGTCCCCTATCTGATAAGGGGGCTCGGATTTCCTGTACATCCATTCCTCCGCGGGCTCCTGGAGTTCTACGGACTCCAGCTTCATCACCTCACGCCCGCCTCAATCCTGCATATTGCGGGTTACGTAGCTCTTTGCGAGCTATTCCTGGGCGTCGAGCCCCATTTCGCGCTGTGGAAGAGGTTGTTCTGCCTTGTACCCCGCTCTCACGAGGGGTCCATATATCAAGTGGGCGGCGCCGAAATATGGCGCATTGCCGGGACCGGATATCCATCCGGAACCCCTAAGAAGGCGTCCGAAGACTGGCCTTCGGAATGGTTTTATATAGAAGACGCTCCGCTGCCGGACCCTGTTCGGATCGGCCTCCCGGAGTTCAGCAATGCTCCTCTGAAGAAACGCCTTAGTTGGCGTCCGCGGAGCCCCCAACTGGAGGAAGACAAGAGCGTCCATTATTTGATGGGCCGAATAAGGTTACTGGCCCATGCCGGGTTGACCATGATTGGAGTCATGGCAACATGCATTATGCGGGGGGTGCAGCCACTACAATACAGGGGCCACCCCATGTGGGATTTCAACGGGGAGGACGATGCCACCCGTCATGGCCGCAAAGGGCCGGATTCGGTCGAAGATCTGGTGACGATCCTGTCCGGCCTGTATAAGGGGGAGAAGGAGGATTTCCTTCGGACGAACCCGTTAAATGGGTTCTCCATGAATAATCCCCGGCCTTGGGTAAGCGAACACTCTGCGTGCCCGACCCATGCTTTTTGAAACTTAAGTTTCTTATATTGTGTTCTTCTTTCGACGCAGGAGCTGCGCCGGATCGTGGAGGACATGCTAAGTCCAGCTCCGCAACCCGAGGATCCAGAGAGATCCCGGGATCCGGCCTCCGAAGAGGATCCGGACATAATGGTGGAGCTAATCGACGGGGTGTTCCACCAGCTCAGCATGGACAATGCTTTAGTCGCCATCACGGCCGACTATCCCGGACTATATCCGGCTTCCCAGGTGATTGCGGCCGAAGTCCCTGACACCGTCATTCCTTCCTTGCTTATTTCTGACCACCGTATATGATGGCGCTGTGCAGGAGGCGCCCCTAGGGCGAGAAGCCGAGCCCGCGGTGGCTGACCAACAAGGGCCAGTCCGGACCAGTAGGCGGAAGAGGAGCGCGGCGCGGACTGAAACGTCGCCGCAAAGGTGTAGCTCACAATTCATTATTTAGAGCAACGTTCCTAGGAAGCGTTTGAGTGCTCATGACTTTTGTAGGGAAAAAAGCGTCCGCCGGACTGCGGGCGTGGAGGTTGCAATCCAACCTCTACCAGCCAGGCTCCAGCACCTGGTCTGGAGGGGGAGGCGAGCGCAAGGCGCGAGCCGGACGTTCCTCCGACGGAGGATGCCGACAGACTGTCCGCCACCAAGTCTGAGGTGGAGAGTGCCCTGAATCACAGGCGCCGCCGGACAGTATTTCGTGACGCGTGCTTCTCCCCCGAGGCGTTGAATGCCTTTAACGCGGGGGACGCGCACCTTCGTGCTGCTCAAGATGGTTTTACCAGAGCCACGGAGCAGTATGTAAAAGACATACGGGTAAGAGAATTTAATAGTTGTATATGCCAGTAGCCCCCGAGACTTAAAGTAGTTATATTAACTGATTTAAGGATCATATGAAACGTAGGATCTTACCGAGAAGAATACCCAACTGTCTCAGGAGCTGCAAGAGTGCAAGGCCCAACTTGAGGCCGCACTCTCTGGCGCAGGAGGAAACGCAGGGACCTCTCCTGGTAACGCATTATTTTAGAAAGATAAGTAGCGTTTGGCCTGTTGCGCAAGTCTAAAAAATGACGTTGCAGGTGCTGCCGGACAAGATCCGGACAGGCAAGAACTTCTGCGCCAACTAAAGGCCGGCGAGAGGGTGCTGCATAAGGTGCAGCATGAAAGGAACAAGCTCCAGGATGCCCATGCCCAGCTTGGAGAAGAGCTGAAAGGCGTTCGGGCCGAGCTGTCGGGCTCCGTTAAGGAGAATCAGCGGCTTCGTCGCGGCATCTATAGTAAGTGCTTGAGCGAACTCCTTTGAAAAGAAGAGTTCGGCGAGGAAGTCAATTTGACAGAATATGTCTGCAGGTATGCTCACAGGTCGCCCTGCGGAGGAGATGCCCGTAACAACGGGTGATCAACTTCCCGAATTGTTGCAACTGATCGAACGAGTTCGGCAGGCAATGAGCGGCGTCATCCAGGCTTTATGGCCAGCCTTCTCCTTACCCGAGGGTCTTGGGGAGCTTGCGGAGAAGTTGCAGGGAGTGCGGCAGCGCTTCCATGTATGGAAGATTTCGGCCTGCCGCCAAGGTGCCAGGGAGGCCTGGGCCATGGTAAAGACGCGGTACAAGAAGGCGGATCCCAACCACATGGCCGAAGTCGGACCTGTGGGGCCCGATGGGAAGGAGATCCCTGTGAGTTTAGTATACGGCCAAGTAGAGTTGGCCGCTAAATTTTCCCAACAGGACTGTAAATTAGACAACCTGTTAGACGGGATTGAGGAAGAATACAATCAGTCGATTTGACAATGTATTATAAAATGACATATAAAATGCCTTCTAGCCGGATTGTAGATCGTTTGTCTTTGCCGACCTTTTCGCTTCGACCTCGGGACCCTAGAGTCCGGAGTGTGTCCGAATACCTTCTCGGTTATGAAACAACCGGGGTATGCATGGAGACCAGGCGTAGGGGTCATTAGTGCTTTATCAGACAAGTGCCCAACTAGTTATGTTATATTACATGGGTAGTAAGAAACATCTTCCAGGGAGAATAGTTCCGTTAAGGGTTCCTTTCCTCTGGGGGTGGCATGCCCTAAAGTGCATGTCCGGACTGCGAAAAAAGCAGAAAAACATCTGGGGGCAGATAAATAAGTGGATAAAAAATCATCTTTTAAGTCACCGACCGAATATTCCCTTAAGAACGCTAGCTTTCGGCTTCACCCAGTCTGAGGTACACATCCGGCTGACCCGGCAGTAACAATCGCAGAGGTGCTCCCTTTACCTCCTAGCCGAACAATCGGGAACGTAGGGGTAAGCACAGGAGCCAGGCAACCCAGCTTGGCCAAAACTTAAGTCATATCGATGCATATAATGGTGAATAAAAGGTACATGTGGAGGCTTGACACATGTGCTGGGCATGAAGCCCTTATAATTAAGCTTCTGGTAAAGAAGCCCCCAGGTATAATGAGTGCGGATAGCACATCAATTGCGCGCGAACGTTGCGCAAGTAGGCCCTTTAAGGCTTGGATGAATAGGGTTGAGAAGAAAAAGATAAACAAAAGGCAGCTGAAGTAAAAAAAAAATTTGGACGGGGGAAAGGGACGAACTCTTAGTCCGGCGCTAGGCATAGAATCTTCGGAGGCGGGCTGCGTTCCATGGGTTCGGCTCGAGTCGGTTATCCGATGCATTTTGTAGACGGTACGCTCCGCCGGTCAGGACTTGATCGATGATGAAGGGGCCTTCCCATTTGGGCTTGAGCTTGTCCTTTTTCTTGTCCGGCAGGCGTAGAACCAGTTCGCCAACGTTGTAAGTCTTGGCCCGTACTTCTCTGCTTTGGTATCTTCGAGCCTGCTGCTGATAGAATGCGGAACGAGCCTTGGCGACGTCGCGTTCTTCCTCCAATGCGTCCAAGCTGTCCTGCCGATCCAACTCGGCTTCTCTTTCTTCGTACATGCGCACTCGAGGTGAGTCATGAATGATGTCGCAGGGCAAAACTGCTTCTGCGCCGTATACCATAAAAAATGGTGTGAATCCGGTAGTACGGTTAGGCGTTGTCCGCAGCCCCCAGAGTACGGAGTCGAGCTCCTCTACCCAGTGCGTGTCAGATTTCGTAAGGGACCGCACTAGTCTGGGTTTGATGCCGCTCATTATTAGACCATTTGCTCGTTCCACTTGACCGTTGGTTTGAGGATGATAGACTGAAGCGTAATCGAGCTTGATGCCCATATTTTTGCACCATGATTTAACCTCATCGGCCGTGAAGTTCGTGCCGTTATCGGTGATGATGCTGTGGGGGACACCATAACGGTGTACTACCCCGGATATAAAGTCTATCACTGGTCCGGACTCTGCCGTTTTAACTGGCTTGGCCTCTATCCATTTGGTGAATTTATCCACCATGACCAATAGGTACCTTTGCTTGTGGGTTCCCCCTTTAAGTGGTCCAACCATGTCAAGCCCCCAGACCGCGAACGGCCAGGTAATGGGTATAGTTTTGAGGGCGGTGGGTGGCATATGGCTCTGATTAGCAAAGAGCTGACAACCGACGCATCTTTGGACTAAGTCCTGAGCATCTGCTCGGGCCGTCGGCCAATAAAATCCTGTACGGAATGCCTTTCCTACAAGGGCCCGAGCTGCGGCGTGGTGTCCGCCTAGTCCGGCATGAATTTCAGCCAGGAGGTTTCGCCCTTCCTCTTCGGAGATACACCTTTGAAGGACTCCGGTTGTGCTTTTCTTATAAAGTTCTCCCTCATAGACCTTGTAGGCTTTAGATCGCCGGACAATGCAGCGGGCCACATTTTGGTCTTCGGGAAGCTCTTGCCTAAGCAAGTAGGCGAGTAATGGTTCTGTCCACGGGGCAATTACTGCCATTATGTCGTGGGCGGAAGGTGTTATGTCATCGGCTGAATCGCCGGTTGGTGCGGCTTGTTCCGGTTTGTTATTTCCGGACTCCTCTTCCCATAGTACGGATGGCTTGAAGAGCCGTTCCAGGAAGATGTTAGGAGGGACAGCGTCGCGTTTTGCGCCGATGCGTGCCAGTACGTCGGCTGCTTGGTTATTATCCCGGGTGACGTGATGGAATTCAAGTCCTTCAAACCGGGCTGACATTTTGAGGACAGCGTTGCGATATGCTGCCATTTTCGGATCTTTGGCGTCAAAATCTCCGTTTATTTGGGATATTGCGAGGTTTGAATCCCCGCGCACCTCTAGGCGTTGAATGCCCATGGAGATTGCCATCCGGAGACCATGTAAAAGGGCCTCGTATTCGGCTGCGTTGTTGGAGTCCGTGTACATTATCTGAAGTACGTATTGGACTGTGTCCCCGGTCGGGGACGTCAATACGACGCCAGCCCCCAATCCGGCTAACATTTTAGAGCCGTCGAAGTGCATAATCCAATTGGAGTATGCGCCGTACTCTTTAGGGAGTTCGGCTTCGGTCCATTCAGCGACAAAGTCAGCCAAAACTTGTGACTTTATAGCTCGCCGAGGTTTGTAAGTTATATCAAATGGTAAGAGCTCAATGGCCCATTTTGCAATCCTGCCCGTCGCGTCGCGGTTGTTTATAATGTCGTTAAGTGGTACTTCAGAGGCCACTGTTATCGAACACTCTTGAAAGTAGTGTCGGAGCTTCCGGGATGCCATGAACACCGCGTATGCTATCTTCTGATAGTGCGGGTAACGGGACTTGCAGGGGGTTAACACAGTGGATACGTAGTATACTGGTTTTTGAAGAGGGAATTTATGCCCTTCTGTCTCTCGTTCGACGACGAGTACCGCGCTTACAACTTGATGCGTTGCTGCGATGTATAACAACATTGGTTCGCCCAGGTTGGGCGCAGCCAGGACCGGATTTGTTGCCAATATGGCCTTTATTTCTTCGAGTCCGGCGGTGGCAGCATCCGTCCACTCGAAGTGTTCGGTGCGCCTAAGGAGGCGATAGAGGGGCAATGCCTTTTCTCCTAGACGGGAGATAAAGCGGCTTAGAGCCGCCACGCATCCAGTCAATTTTTGTATTTGCTTGAGGTCTTTTGGGATATCTAGCTGTGACAGAGCTCGGATCTTGGCTGGGTTTGCTTCAATTCCTCTACCGGATACGATGAAGCCCAGCAGCTTTCCAGCTGGTACGCCGAAAACACATTTTTCCGGATTCAGCTTGATGTCATATGCTCTGAGGTTGTCGAATGTGAGCCTCAAGTCGTCTACTAGAGTTTCGACGTGTTTAGTTTTGACGACTACGTCGTCTACGTATGCCTCTACTGTTTTGCCGATCTGGGTAGCCAGACATGTCTGAATCATGCGCTGATATGTTGCGCCGGCGTTTTTAAGTCCGAAGGGCATCGTGTTGAAGCAGAATGGTCCATATGGAGTAATGAATGCCGTTGCGGCTTGATCCGCTTCTGCCATCTTGATTTGATGATAGCCGGAGTATGCGTCCAGGAAGCACAATGAATCGTGCCCTGCAGTGGCATCGATGATTTGGTCGATGCGGGGGAGGGGGAAGGGATCCTTTGGGCACGCTTTATTTAGGTCTTTGAAATCGACACATAGGCGCCAGGATTTGTCCTTCTTTGGTACCATTACCAGATTTGCTAGCCAATCCGGATGTTTGATGTCTCTAATGAATCCGGCTTCCAATAGTTTGGCTAGCTCCTCTCCCATTGCCTGTCTTTTGGGTTCGGAAAATCGTTGAAGAGCCTGTTTGACTGGCTTGAATCCTTTTAGGATATTTAGGCTGTGCTCGGCCAGCTGACGTGGGATTCCTGGCATGTCTGAAGGGTGCCAGGCAAAGATGTCCCAGTTTTCTTGTAGAAATTCTCGTAGTGCAGCGTCTACATCAGGGTTTAATTGTGCCCCGATGGAGGCCGTCTTTGCAGGGTCCGTTGGGTGGACTTGGAATTTGACTATTTCATCCGCTGGTTTAAAAGAGGTGGACCTGGACCTTTTATCAAGTATCACATCATCCCTGTTCACCGTGGAGCGCATCGCGGTGAGTTCCTCGGCCGCTAGGGCTTCGGATAGTGCCTCGAGGGCTAGTGCGGCTGTCTTATTTTCGGCGCGGAGTGCTATGTTCAGATCACTAGTGAGAGTGATAATTCCGTTGGGACCGGGCATTTTAAGCTTCATGTACCCATAATGGGGTATAGCTTGAAAAATTGTGAATGCCTCTCGTCCTAATAAAGCATGATATCCGCTGCTGAATGGAGCCACTTGAAATGTGACCTCCTCGGACCTGTAATTGTCCGGCGAGCCGAACACTACGTCCAGCGTGATTTTTCCTGTGCAGCATGCTTCCCGGCTGGGGATTATTCCTCTAAAGGTTGTGCTGCTTCGCTCAATGCGGTTCCAGTCTATTTCCATTTTTCGGAGGGTTTCCTCATAGATGAGGTTTAGTCCACTGCCGCCATCCATGAGTACCTTAGTAAGGTGAAAGCCGTCTACTATCGGGCTGAGGACCAATGCGGCTGGTGCCCGGGCAGTTCGGAATTTAGGTTCGTCACTGGCATTGAAGGTAATAGCCGTGTCGCTCCATGGATTTATTGTTGCTACTTGGTAGACTTCGGCAAGGTTGCGGAGTTGTCGTTTTCGCATGTTATTGGATGCGAAAGTCTCGAAGACTGTTAACACCGTACTGGTGTTGCTGGGCTGGGATTCTGAAGCTAGAAGCTCTTCGCCACTTTTGGCCACCTGCCGTAGTATCCAACATGCTCGAAGGCTATGAGTTGGAGTGGCACCCTCTATGCTATGAATTTTGCAGGGTCCGTTTAGCCAGCCCTCCAGTACGGTTCCGTACCCTTTAGGGGGTTTTGGTTTTTTGGCATTCAGCCCAGGTGCTTGATAATGATGCACCCTTTGGTTCCGGACTAGGGATGTATTCGGGACCGGATTATCCCAAAATTTACTTTCGGTTTTCCAGGCGCTTTCCATCGCACAGTACTTTTGTACGATGGTCTCTAAGTCAGCGAAGTGTGTAATGTCGCGGTGACTTATGGCATTTAGGATTCCCTTGTCCGTGCAATTATTGCAGAAGACTGAGATTGCGTTTTCCTCTCGGCAGTCCTTTATCCTGTCCATAACCAGGAGGAATCTGGCCCAGTAGTGATGTACTGTCTCGGCGGGCTCTTGCCGAATTAGAGTTAGATCGCATATGTCTGGGCGGGTGGGTGGAACTAAGTCCGGAACCCTACCCATCTCAAGGCTTGAAGGCCGAGAAGTTTCCAATTTTGGAAGCTTAGATTTCTGGACGTTGTCCAACGAGTCTGGTCCGATGCCTGACTTTAAGTTTAGTGTTTGATCGAAGCCCGTCCCTCCGCGGGAATCCGGCATGGGGGGTTCGGGGATCCGGACATGACTAGTTTTCAATACAGGAGAAGCGTCGCCGCATTGTTCCTCTACCACTGCAACGTGGTGGGTGACCTGGGGAGAGTTAATTTCTCTCAGATCGGTTTTAAGCCCAATCTGATCGTAGTCTGTAGCGACTCCCAGGGCGGCGATGCGATCCAAGAGCTCGTTTATGGACGAGAGCTCTATTGGATCCAGCCGCTCGGCGAATTCCGAGTTGACGTGAAAATTGCTTTTGACGACTTGAGAGGTCGTTGTCGAAGCGATGGCCGGACATACGGTCATAAGAAAACCACCTAGCCGGATAGTTTGGCCGGCGGCCAAGGCTCCTTTGGCGAAAATACCATCCTTGAAGACGGGAGGAGGCATCCTTCCTATCGGTGACGGCACAGAGGAACTCTCAATGAAAGCACCAATGTCGGTGTCAAAACCGGCGGATCTCGGGTAGGGGGTCCCGAACTGTGCGTCTAGGCGGATGGTAACAGGAAACAAGGGACACGATGTTTACCCAGGTTCGGGCCCTCTTGATGGAGGTAAAACCCTACGTCCTGCTTGATTGATATTGATATTGTGGATGTTTACAAGAGTGGATCTACCACGAGATCAAGGAGGCTAAACCCTAGAAGTTAGCCTATGGTATGATTGTAAGGGTTGTTGTGTTGTGTCCTACGGACTAGAGCCATCCGGTTTATATAGACACCGGAGAGGGCTAGGGTTACATAGAGTCGGTTACAATGGTAGGAGATCTACATATCCGTATCGCCAAGCTTGCCTTCCACGCCAAGGAAAGTCCCATCCGGACACGGGGTGAAGTCTTCAATCTTCTATCTTCATAGTCTTGGAGTCCGGTCGATGATGATAGTCCGGCCGATGATAGTCCGGTCGATGATGGTAGTTCGGCAATCCGGACACCCCCTAATCCGGGACTCCCTCAATAACCCTCAGGAATAACATGCAAGTCTTCATCATCACTTTCATCAATATAATCAGTTTCAATAATTTCTTTCTCTCTAGCCCTAGCAATTTGTTCATAAAGAAATTCACTAAGTGGCACAGTAGTATCAAGCATAGAAGTAGTTTCATCATAAGTATCATGCATAGCAGAAGTGGCATCATCAATAACATGCGACATATCAGAATGAATAGCAGAAGCAGGTTTAGGTGTCGCAAGCTTACTCAAAACAGAAGGTGAATCAAGTGCAGAGCTAGATGGCAGTTCCTTACCTCCCCTCGTAGTTGAGGGATAAATTGTTGTCTTAGCGTCTTTCATGTTTTGCATAGTGACCAGCAGATATAAATCCCAAGTGACTCAAAGAATAGAGCTATGCTCCCCGGCAACGGCGCCAGAAAATAGTCTTGATAACCCACAAGTATGGGGGATCGCAACAGTTTTCGAGGGTAGAGTATTCAACCCAAATTTATTGATTCGACACAAGGGGAGCCAAAGAATATTCTCAAGTATTAGCAGTTGAGTTGTCAATTCAACCACACCTGGATAACTTAGTATCTGCAACAAAGTATTTAGTAGCAAAGTAATATGGAAGTAACAGTAACGGTAGCAAAAGTAATATTTTTGGTGTTTTGTAGTGATTGTAACAGTAGCAACAGAAAAGTAAATAAGCGAAGAACAGTATAGGAAAAGCTCGTATGCATTGGATCGGTGATGGAGAATTATGCCGGATGCGGTTCATCATGTAACAATCATAACATAGGGTGACATAGAACTAGCTCTAATTCATCAATGTAATGTAGGCATGTATTTCGAATATAGTCATATGTGCTTATGGAAAAGAACTTGCATGACATCTTTTGTCCTACCCTCCCGTGGCAGCGGGGTCCTAATGGAAACTAAGGGATATTAAGGCCTCCTTTTAATAGAGTACCGGAACAAAGCATTAGCACATAGTGAATACATGAACTCCTCAAACTATGGTCATCACCAGGAGTGGTCCCGATTATTGTCACTTCGGGGTTGCTGGATCATAACACATAGTAGGTGACTATAGACTTGCAAGATAGGATCAAGAACTCACATATATTCATGAAAACATAATAGGTTCAGATCTGAAATCATGGCACTCGGGCCCTAGTGACAAGCATTAAGCATAGCAACATCAATCTCAGAACATAATGGATACTAGGGATCAAACCCTAACAAAACTAACTCGATTACATGATAGATCTCATCCAACCCATCACCGTCCAGCAAGCCTATGATGGAATTACTCACACACGGCGGTGAGCATCATGAAATTGGTGATGGAGGATGGTTGATGATGACGATGGCGACGAATCCCCCTCTCCGGAGCCCCAAACGGACTCCAGACCGGCCCTCCTGAGAGGTTTTAGGGCTTCGCGGTGGCTCCGTATCGTAAAACGCGATGAGTTCTTCTCTCTGGTTTTTTCCTCCCTGAAAGGAAATATATAGAGTTGGAGTTGAGGTCGGAGGAGCTCTAGGGGGCCAACGAGGTAGGGGGTGCACCCTAGGGGGGAGGGCGCGCCCCCACCCTCATGGACAGGGTGTGGTCCCCCTGGTCTTCATCTTTTGCAAGGATTTTTTATTATTTCCAAATAGATGTTCCGTGAAGTTTCAGGTCATTCCGAGAACTTTTGTTTCTGCACAAAAATAACACCATGGAAAGTCTGCCAAAAACAACGTCAGTCCGGGTTAGTTCCATTCAAATCATGCAAGTTAGAGTCCAAAACAAGGGCAGAAGTGTTTGGAAAAGTAGATACGACGGAGATGTATCAACTGCCTAGAGAAATTATGCTACTACTGAAAAAGAATTTTTAGCAGTTGTATTTGCATGTGATAAGTTCAGACCTTACATTGTTGATTCTAGAGTAACTATTCACACTAATCATGCTGCTATTAAATATCTTATGGAAAAGAAAGATGCTAAACCTAGAATTATTAGATGGGTTCTCTTGCTACAAGAATTTGATTTGCATATTATTGATATAAAGGGAGCTGAGAACCCCGTTGCAGACAACTTGTCTAGGTTAGAGAACGTTCTTGATGACACACACCTATTGATGATAGCTTTCCTGATGAACAATTAGCTGTCATAAATGCTTCTCGTACTGCTCCATGGTATGCTGATTATGCTAATTATATTGTTGCTAAATTTATACCACCTAGTTTCACATACCAACAAAAGAAAAAGTTCTTCTATGATTTAAGACATTACTTATGGGATGACCCACATCTTTATAAAGAAGGAGTAGATGGTGTTATTAGACGTTGTGTACCTGAGCATGAACAGGAACAGATCCTACGCAAGTGTCACTCCGAGGCTTATGGAGGACACCACGCTGGAGATAGAACTGCACATAAGGTATTGCAATCCAGTTTTTATTGGCCTACTCTCTTCAAGGATGCTCGTAAGTTTGTCTTATCTTGTGATGAATGTCAAAGAATTGGTAATATTAGTAGACGTCAAGAAATGCCTATGAATTATTCACTTGTCATTGAACCATTTGATGTTTGGGGCTTTGATTATATGGGACCGTTTCCTGCCTCTAATGGATATACACATATTTTAGTTGCTGTTGATTACATTACTAAGTGGGTAGAAGCTATTCCAACTAGTAGTGCTGATCATAACACCTCCATTAAGATGCTTAAAGAAGTTATTTTTCCGAGGTTTGGAGTCCCTAGATACTTAATGACTGATGGTGGTTCACACTTTATTCATGGTGCTTTCCGTAAAATGCTTGCTAAGGATGACGTTAATCATAGAATTGCATCTCCATACCATCCGCAGTCTAGTGGTCAAGTAGAATTGAGTAATAGAGAGCTCAAATTAATTTTGCAAAAGACTGTTAATGGATCTAGAAAGAATTGGTCTTAGAAACTTGATGATGCATTATGGTCTTATAGAACTGCATACAAAAATCCTATGGGTATGTCCCCATATAAAATGGTTTATGGAAAAACATGTCACTTACCTCTCGAACTTGAACATAAGGCATATTGGATTATTAAAGAGCTCAATTATGATTTCAAACTTGCTGGTGAGAAGAGGCTATTTGACATTAGCTCACTTGATGAATGGAGAACTCAGGCTTATGAGAATGCCAAGTTGTTTAAAGAAAAAGTTAAAAGATGGCATGACAAAAGGATACAAAAGCGTGAGTTTAATGTAGGTGATTATGTGTTGCTATTCTATTCTCGCTTAAGATTTTTTGTAGGAAAACTTCTCTCTAAATGGGAAGGTCCTTATGTCATCGAGGAGGTCTATCGTTCCGGTGCCATAAAAATCAACAACTTCGAAGGCACAAATTCGAAGGTGGTGAATGGTCAAAGAATCAAACATTATATCTCAGGTAATCCCATAAATGTTGAAACTAATATTATTGAAACCGTGACCCCTGAGGAATACATAAGGTGCACTTTCCAGAATGTTTCAGACCCCGAAAAGGAATAAGTATGTGGTACGGTAAGTAAACCGACTCCAAAACAGTTCTAATGGCAATTTTTATCCGTTTTGGAATATTTAAGAAAATAGGAAAATAAGAAGCAGTCCGGGAAGGACACGGGGCTTCCACGAGGGTGGGAGGCGCGCCCTACCCCCTTGGGCGCACCCCCTGCCTCGTGGGCACCCCATGCGCTCTCTGGACTCCGTTTTCTTGCACGATACTTCTTTTGGTCGGTAAAAATTCATTATATAATCTCCCGAAGGTTTTGATAACCATATCACGCAAATATCCTCTGTCTTTGTTTCGGGCTGTTTTCTTCCAGATTTGTCAAGGCCAAGCATCATGTCGTCCCCCTCCTCCAACAATGGCGACAACGATGCTTGTATAATGAAGACAGAGCTGAAGAGAGAGGAATCCGGGGAGATCAACAAGGATGATGGGACTAAGAAGGCCATGGAGGAGCAAGCTCCTGCAGCAGAAAACATCCTTCCACCTCTCTTCACCCCGACTGAGATTGAAGCTTTCAAGATGATTGAGTTAGCTCGTATACAAAACAAGTATCTCACAAGTGAAAATATTTGTTGAAGGAGCATATCGTCGCACTCAAGGGCATCATTCGCAAGTTGGAAGATCTCTTACGCTCGATGTGCGACTATCCACCATCACCACCATCTTCTCCGTCTCCGAAGAAGGAGATATAATCACATGGGTATGGGCACTCCCCTTGGCAACTGCCAAGCTTGGGGGAGGTGCCCCGGTATCGTATCACCATCACACTCCTATCTTTACTGTTTTTCTTAGTTCGATCCTTTTGGTAATATCTTGATCTAGTAGAATAAAGTTTTAGTATGATCTAGTTTTGAGTTTTGCTTTACGATCTTTCTATGTAATCGAGTCTGTGAGTTATATAATAAAGATTAGTGTTGAGTCAAGGGCTTGATTATCTTGCTATGATCTTGAGTGAATAAAAGGAAGCGAAAGAATAAAAAGAAATAAAGAGATCATATTTATCTTATGGAGAGTAATGACTTCACATATAAAGAGTATGATGATTAAAAGTTGTTTAGATTGACAAACATAGTTTTGGTCATCGTTGCAATTAATAGGAAGTAATAAAAAAAGAGGGGCTTCACATATAAATATACTATCTTGGAAATCTTTTATGATTGTGAGCACTCATTAAAATATGACATGCTAAAGAGTTGATGTTGGACAAGGAAGACAGGGTAATGGGTTATGTTTTCTTATATATGAAATAAAGTATATTGTCATGGATCATCCAACATGTTAAGCTTGCCTTTCCCACTCATGCTAGCCAATTCACCAAGTAGAGATACTACTTGTGCTTCCAAATACCCTTAAACCCAGTTTTGCCATGAGAGTCCACCATATCTACCTATGGATTGAGTAAGATCCTTCAAGTAAGTTGTCATTGTTGCAAGCAATAAAAATTGCTCTCTAAATATGTATGATTTATTCGTGAGGGAGAAAATAAGCTTTATACGATCTTGTGATGTAGAAGTAATAAAAGCGACAGACTGCATAATAAAGGTCTATATCACAAGTGGCAATATAAAGTGACGTTCTTTGGCATTAAGATTTTGTGCATCCAACCCTTAAGCACATGACAACCTCTGCTTCCCTCTGCGAAGGGCCTATCTTTTACTTTTATCTTCTACCTTATGTAAGAGTCATGGTGATCTTCACCTTTCCTTTTTACATTTTATCCTTTGGCAAGCACATTGTGTTGGTACGATCCTGATATATATATCCAATTGGATGTAAGTTAGCATGAGCTATTATTCTTGACATTACCCTTGAGGTAAAAGGTTGGGAGGCGAAACTATAAGCCCCTATCTTTCTCTGTGTCCGATTAGAACTCCATAACCATAAGTATTGCGTGAGTGTTAGCAATTGTGAAAGACTAAATGATAGTTGAGTATGTGGACTTGCTGAAAAGCTCTTATATAGACTCTTTCCGATGTTATGATAAATTGCAATTGCTTCAATGACAGAGATTATAGTTTGTTAGTTTTCAATAAAGTTTCTGATTCATACTTGATATTGTGAATAGATTGTTACTTTATCATAAGAATTCATATGACAATATTCACATATGTTGCTGTATAAGAATGATCATGATGCCCTCATGTCCGTATTTTATTTTATCGACACCTCTATCTCTAAACATGTGGACATATTTTTTGGTTTCGGCTTTTACTTAAGGACAAGCGAGGTCTAAGATTGGGGGAGTTGATACGTCCATTTTGCATCATGCTTTGATATTGATATTTATCACATTATGGACTGTTATTACACATTATGTCACAATACTTATGCCTTTTCTCTCTTATTTTACAAGGTTTACATGAAGAGGGAGAATGCCGGCAGCTGGAATTCTGGGATGGAAAAGGAGAAAATATTAGAGACCTATTCTGTGCAACTCCAAAAGTCCTAAAACTCCATGGAAGTTATTTTTGGGAATTACAAAAAATACCGAGAGAAGAAAATATTAGAGGGGGCCCACACCCTGGCCACGAGGGTGGGGGGTGCGCCCTACCGCCTTGGGCACGCCCCTTGCCTCGTGGGCCCCCTGGTGGCCCTCCGGTACCCATCTTTCTGCTATATGAAGTCTTTCATCCGGAAAAAAAACATAAGAAAGCTTGCGGGACGAAACTCCGCTGCCACGAGGCGGAACCTTGGCGGAACCAATCTAGGGCTCCGGCGGAGCTGTTCCGCCGGGATAACTTCCCTCCGGGAGGGGGAAATCATCACCATCGTCATCACCAACGACCCTCTCATCGGGAGGGGGGCAATCTTCATCAACATCTTCACCAGCACCATCTCCTCTCAAATCCTAGTTCATCTCTTGTATCCAATCTTTGTCTCATAGCCTGAGATTGGTACCCGTAGGTTGCTAGTAGTGTTGATTATGCAGGAAATATGCCCTAGAGGCAATAATAAAGTTATTATTTATTTCCTTATTTCATGATAAATGTTTATTATTCATGCTAGAATTGTATTAACCGGAAACATAATACATGTGTGAATACATAGACAAACAGAGTGTCACTAGTATGCCTCTACTTGACTAGCTCGTTGATCAAAGATGGTTATGTTTCCTAACCATAGACATGAGTTGTCATTTGATTAACGGGATCACATCATTAGGAGAATGATGTGATTGACATGACCCATTCCATTAGCTTAGCACTTGATCGTTTAGTATGTTCCTATTGCTTTCTTCATGACTTATACATGTTCCTATGACTATGAGATTATGCAACCCCCGTTTACCAGAGGAACACTTTGTGTGCTACCAAACGTCACAACGTAACTGGGTGATTATAAAGGTGCTCTACAGGTGTCTCCGAAGGTACTTGTTGGGTTGGCGTATTTCAGGATTAGGATTTGTCACTCCGATTGTCGGAGAGGTATCTCTGGGCCCACTCGGTAATGCACATCACTATAAGCCTTGCAAGCATTGCAACTAATGAGTTAGTTGCGGGGTGTTGTATTATGGAACGAGTAAAGAGACTTGCCAGTAACGAGATTGAACTAGGTATTGTGATACCGACGATCGAATCTCGGGCAAGTAACATACCGATGACAAAGGGAACAACGTATCTTGTTATGTGGTCTGACCGATAAATATCTTCGTAGAATATGTGGGAGCCAATATGAGCATCCAGGTTCCGCTATTGGTTATTGACCGGAGACGTGTCTCGGTCATGTCTACATAGTTCTCGAACCCGTAGGGTCCGCACGCTTAAAGTTTCGATGACAGTTATATTATGAGTTTATGAGTTTTGATGTACCTAAGGAGTACGGAGTCCTGGATGTGATCACGGACATGACGAGGAGTCTCAAAATGGTCGAGACATGAAGATTGATATATTGGAAGCCTATGTTTGGACATCGGAAGTGTTCCAGGTGAAATCGGCATTTTACCGGAGTAGCGGGAGGTTACCGGAACCCCCCCGGTAACTTAATGGGCCTTAATGGGCCTAGTGGAAGAAGAGGAGAGGAGGCCAAGGGGTAGCGCCGCGCCCCTCCCCCCCAAGTCCGAATTGGACAAGGAGGGGGGGCGCCCCCCCTTTCGTTTCCCCTCTCTCTCTCCTTCCCCCTCAAGTCCTAGTCCAACATGGAAAAGGGGGGAGTCCTACTCCCGGTAGGAGTAGGACTCCTCCTGGCGTGCCCCTTGCCTGGCCGCACCTCCTCCCCCTTGCTCCTTTCTATACGGGGGCAGGGGCACCCCATAGACACAACAATTGATCATTGATCTCTTAGCCGTGTGCGGTGCCCCCTCCACCATAATCCACCTCGATAATACTGTAGCGGTGCTTAGGCGAAGCCCCGCGTCAGTAGAACATCAACATCGTCACCATGCAGTCATGCTGACGAAACTCTCCCTCAACACTCGGCTGGATTAGAGTTCGAGGGACGTCATCGGGCTGAACGTGTGCTGAACTCAGAGGTGTCGTACGTTCGGTACTTGATCGGTCGGATCGTGAAGACGTACGACTACATCAACCGCGTTGTGCTAACGCTTCCGCTTTCGGTCTATGAGGGTACATGGACAACACTCTCCCCTCTCGTTGCTATGCATCACCATGATCTTGCGTGTGCATAGGAATTTTTTTGAAATTACTACGTTCCCCAACAGTGGCATCCGAGCCTGGTTTTATGCGTAGATGTCATATGCACGAGTAGAACACAAGTGAGTTGTGGGCGATATAAGTCATACTGCTTACCAGCATGTCATACTTTGGTTCGGCTGTATTGTTGGATGAAGCGGCTCGGACCAACATTACGCGTACGCTTCCACGAGACTGGTTCTGCCGACGTGCTTTGCACAGAGGTGGCTGGCGGGTGTCAGTTTCTCCAACTTTAGTTGAACCGAGTGTGGCTACGCCCGGTCCTTGCGAAGGTCAAAACAACACCAACTTGACAAACTATCGTTGTGGTTTTGATGCATAGGTAAGAACGGTTCTTGCTAAGCCCGTAGCAGCCACGTAAAATGTGCAACAACAAAGTAGAGGACGTCTAACTTGTTTTTGCAGGGCATGTTGTGATGTGATATGGTCAAGATATGATGCTAAATTTTATTGTATGAGATGATCATGTTTTGTAACCAAGTTATCGGCAACTGGCTGGAGCCATATGGTTGTCGCTTTATTGTATGCAATGCAATCGCCCTGTAATGCTTTACTTCACTAAGCGGTAGCGATAGTCGTAGAAGCATAAGATTGGCGAGACGACAACGATGCTATGATGGAGATCAAGGTGTCGCGCTGGTGACGATGGTGATCATGGAGGTGCTTCGAAGATGGAGATCACAAGCACAAGATGATGATGGCCATATCATATCACTTATATTGATTGCATGTGATGTTTATCTTTTATACATCTTATCTTGCTTTGATTGACGGTAGCATTATAAGATGATCCCTCACTAATTATCAAAGTATAAGTGTTCTCCCTGAGTATGCAACGTTGCGAAAGTTCTTCGTGCTAAGACACCATGTGATGACCGGGTGCGATAGGCTCTACGTTCAAATACAATGGGTGCAAAACAGTTGCACACGCGGAATACTCAAGTTAAACTTGACGAGCCTATCATATAACAGATATGGCCTCGGAACACGGAGACCGAAAGGTCGAGCGTGAATCATATAGTAGATATGATCAACATAGTGATGTTCACCATTGAAACTACTCCATCTCACGTGATGATCGGACATGGTTTAGTTGATTTGGATCACGTGATCACTTAGAGGATTAGAGAGACGTCTATCTAAGTGGGAGTTCTTAAGTAATATGATTAATTGAACTTTAATTTATCATGAACTTAGTCCTAGTAGTATTAGCATATCTATGTTGTAGATCAATAGCTCGCGATGTTACTCCCTGTTTATTTTTGATATGTTCCTAGAGAAAACTAAATTGAAAGACGTTAGTAGCAATGATGCGGATTGGATCCGTGATCCGAGGATTATCCTCATTGCTGCACAGAAGAATTATGTCCTTGATGCACCGCTAGGTGACATACCTATTGCAGGAGCAGATGCAGACGTTATGAATGTTTGGCTAGCTCAATATGATGACTACTTGATAGTTTAGTGCACCATGCTTAACGGCTTAGAATCGGGACTTCAAAGACGTTTTGAACGTCACGGACCATATGAGATGTTCCAGGAGTTGAAATTAATATTTCAAGCAAATACCCGAGTCGAGAGATATGAAGTCTCCAACAAGTTCTATAGATAAAAGATGGAGGAGAATAGCTCAAGCAGTGAGCATGTGCTCAAATTGTCTGGGTACTACAATCGCTTGAATCAAGTGGGATTTAATCTTCTAGATAAAATAGTGATTGACAAAATTCTCTAGTCACCATCACCAAGTTAGTAGAGCTTCGTGATGAACTATAATATGCAAGGGATGACGTAAACAATTCCCAAGCTCTTCGCGATGCTAAAATCGGCGAAGGTAGAAATCAAGAAAAACATCAAGTGTTGATGATTGACAAGACCACTAGTTTCAAGAGAAACGACAAAGGGAAGAAAATGGAACTTCAAGAAGAACGGCAAGCAAGTTGCTGCTCAAGTGAAGAAGCCCAAGTCTAGACCTAAGCCTGAGACTAAGTGATTCTACTGCAAAGGACTGGTCACTGGAAGTAGGACTACCCCAAGTATTTGGCGGATAAGAAGGATGGCAAAGTGAACAAAGGTATATTTGATATACAGATTATTGGTGTGTATTTTACTAGTGTTCGTAGCAACCCCTCGGTATTTGATACTGGTTCAGTTGCTAAGAGTAGTAACTCGAAATGGAAGTTGCAGAATGAACAGAAACTAGTTAAGGGTGAAGTGACGATGTGTGTTGGAAGTAGTTCCAAGATTGATATGATCATCATCGCACACTCGCTATACTTTTGGGATTAGTGTTGAACCTAAATAAGTGTTATTTGGTGTTTGCGTTGAGCATGAATATGATTTGATCATGTTTATTGCAATATGGTTATTCATTTAAGTTAGAGAATAATTGCTGTTCTGTTTACATGAATAAAACCTTATATGGTTACACACCCAATGAAAATGGTTCGTTGGATCTCGATCATAGTGATACACATATTCATAATATTGAAGCCAAAAGATGCAAAGTTAATAATGATAGTGCAACTTATTTGTGGCACTACCGTTTAGGTCATATCGGTGTAAAGCGCATGAAGAAAAATCCATGCTGATGGGTTTTTGGAATCACTTGATTAAGAATCACTTGATGCTTGCGAACCATGCCTTATGGGCAAGATGACTAAGACTCCTTTCTCCGGAACAATGGAGCGAGCAACTGACTTATTGGAAATAATACATACTGATGTATGCGGTCCGATGAGTGTTGAGGCTCGCGGCGGGTATCGTTATTTTCTGACCTTCACAGATTATTTGAGCAGATATGGGTATATCTACTTGATGAAACATAAGTTTGAAACATTTGAAAAGTTCAAAGAATTTGAGAGTGAAGTGGAAAATCATCGTGAAAAGAAAATAAAGTTTCTACGATCTGATCATGGAGACAAATATTTGAGTTACGAGTTTGGTCTTCAATTAAAACAATGTGGAATAGTTTCACAAATTCATGCCACCTGGAACACCACAGCATAATGGTGTGTCCGAACGTCATAACCGTACTTTATTGGATATAGTACAATCTATGATGTTTCGTACCGATTTACCACTATCGTTTTGGGGTCATGCATTAGAGACAGCTACATTCACGTTAAAAAAGGGGCACCATCTAAGTCCGTTGAGACGACACAATATGAACTGTGGTTTGTCAAGAAACCAAAGTTTTTATTTCTTATAGTTAGGGGTTGCGATGCTTATAAGAAAAAGTTTCATCATGATAAGCTCAAACCCAAATCGGGGAATTGTGTCTTCATAGGATACCCAAAGGAGACAGTTGGGTACACCTTCTATCACAGATCCGAAGGCAAGACATTCGTTGCTGAGAATGGATACTTTCTAGAGAAGGAGTTTCTCTCGAAAGAAGTGAGTATGAGGAAAGTAGAACTTGATAAGGTAATTGTACCTTCTCCCTTATTGGAAAGTAGTTCATCACAGAGATCTGTTCCTGTGACTACTACACCAATTAGTGAGGAAGCTAATGATGATGATGATCATGTAACTTCAGATCAAGTTACTACCGAATCTCGTAGGTAAACCAGAGTGAGATCCGCACCCGAGTGGTACGGTAATCCTGTTCTGGAAGTCATGTTACTAGACCATGACGAACTTGCGAACTATGAGGAAGCGATGATGAGCCCAGATTCCGCGAAATGGTTTGAGGCCATGAAATCTGAGATAGGATCCATGTATGAGAACAAAGTATAGACTTTGGTTGACTAGCCCGATGATCGGGAAGCCATAGAAAATAAATGGATCTTCAAGAGGAAGACGGATGCTGATAGTAGTGTTACTATCTACAAAGCTAGACTTGTCAAAAAGGTTTTTGATAAAGTTCAAGGTGTTGACTACGATGAGATTTTCTCACTCGTATCGATGCTTAAAGTCTGTCCGAATCATGTTAGCAATTGCCGCATTTTATGAAATCTGGCAAATGGATAACAAAACTGCAATCCTTAATGGATTTCTTAAAGAAGAGTTGTATATGACGCAACCAGAAGGTTTTGTCAATCCTAAAGGTGTTAACAAAATGTGCAAGCTCCAGCGATCCATCTATGGACTGGTGCAAGCATCTCGGAGTTGGAATATATGCTTTGATAAGTTGATCAAAGCATATAGTTATACAGACTTGCGGTGAAGCCTGTATTTACAAAAAAGTGAGTGGGAGCACTACAGCATTTCTGATAAGTATATGTGAATGACATATTGTTGATCGGAAATAATGTAGAATTATTCTGCAAAGCATAAAGGAGTGTTTGAAAGGAGTTTTTCAAAGAAAGACCTCGGTGAAGCTGCTTACATATTGAGCATCAAGATCTATAGAGATAGATCAAAACGCTTGATAAGTTTATTTTTCAATGAGTACATACCTTGATAAGATTTTGAAGTAGTTCAAAATGGAACAGTCAAAGAAAAAGTTCTTGCCTGTGTAACAAGGTGTGAAATTGAGTAAGACTCAAAGCCCGACCACTGCAGAAGATAGAAAGAGAATGAAAGTCATTCCCTATGCCTCAGCCATAGTTTCTATAAAGTATGCCATGCTGTGTACTAGATCTATTGTATACCCTACACTGTGTTTAGCAAGGGAGTACAATAGTGATCTAGGAGTAGATCACTGGACAGCGGTCAAAATTATCCTTAGTGGAATAAGGATATGTTTCTCGATTATGGAGGTGACAAAAGGTTCGTCGTAAAGGGTTACGCCAATGCAAGTTTTGACACTGATCCAGATGACTCTAAGTCTCAATCTGGATACATATTGAAAGTGGGAGCAATTAGCTAGAGTAGCTCCGTGTAGAGCATTGTTGACATAGAAATTTGCAAAATACATACGGATCTGAATGTTGCAGACCCGTTGACTAAACTTCTCTCACAAGCAAAACATGACACACCGTAGTAATCTTCGGGTGTTAATCACATAGCGATGTGAACTAGATTATTGACTCTAGTAAACCCTTTGGGTGTTGGTCACATGACGATGTGAACTATTGGTGTTAAATCACATGGCGATGTGAACTAGATTATTGACTCTAGTGCAAGTGGGAGACTGAAGGAAATATGCCCTAGATGCAATAATAAAGTTATTATTTATTTCCTTATTTCATGATAAATATTTATTATTCATGCTAGAATTGTATTAACCGGAAACATAATACATGTGTGAATACATAGATAAACAGAGTGTCACTAGTATGCCTCTACTTGACTAGCTCGTTGATCAAAGATGGTTATGTTTCCTAACCATAGACATGAGTTGTCATTTGATTAACAGGATCACATCATTAGGAGAATGATGTGATTGACATGACCCATTCCGTTAGCTTAGCACTTGATCGTTTGGTATGTTGCTATTGCTTTCTTCATGACTTATACATGTTCCTATGACTATGAGATTATGCAACCCCCGTTTACCAGAGGAACACTTTGTGTGCTACCAAACGTCACAACGTAACTGGGTGATTATAAAGGTGCTCTACAGGTGTCTCCAAAGGTACTTGTTGGGTTGGCGTATTTCAAGATTAGGATTTGTCACTCCGATTGTCGGAGAGGTATCTCTGGGCCCACTCAGTAATGCACATCACTATAAGCCTTGCAAGCATTGCAACTAATGAGTTAGTTGCGGGATGATGTCTTACAGAACGAGTAAAGAGACTTGCCGGTAACGAGATTGAACTAGGTATTGAGATACCGACGATCGAATCTCGGGCAAGTAACATACCGATGACAAAGGGAACAACGTATGTTGTTATGCAGTCTGACCGATAAAGATCTTCATAGAATATGTGGGAGCCAATATGAGCATCCAGGTTCCGCTATTGGTTATTGACCGGAGACGTGTCTCGGTCATGTCTACATAGTTCTCGAACCCGTAGGGTCCGCACGCTTAAAGTTTCGATGACAGTAATGTTATGAGTTTATGAGTTTTGATGTACCGAAGGAGTTTGGAGTCCTGGATGTGATCACGGACATGACGAGGAGTCTCGAAATGGTCGAGACATGAAGATTGATATATTGGAAGCCTATGTTTGGACATCAGAAGTGTTCAGGGTGAAATCGGCATTTTACCGGAGTACCGGGAGGTTACCGGAACCCCCCTGTAACTTAATGGGCCTTAATGGGCCTAGTGGAGGAAGAGGAGAGGAGGCCAAGGGGCAGCCGCGCGCCCCTCCCCCCCAAGTCCGAATTGGACAAGGAGGGGGGGGGGCGGCGCCCCCCCTTTCCTTTCCCTTCTCTCTCTCCTCCCCCCCAATTCCTAGTCCAACATGGAAAAGGGGGGAGTCCTACTCCCGGTAGGAGTAGGACTCCTCCCGGCGTGCCCCGTGCCTAGCCGCACCTCCTCCCCCTTGCTCCTTTATATACGGGGGCAGGGGCACCCCATAGACACAACAATTGATCATTGATCTCTTAGCCGTGTGCGGTGCCCCCTCCACCATAATCCACCTCGATAATACTGTAGCGGTGCTTAGGCGAAGCCCTGCGTCAGTAGAACATCAACATCGTCACCACACCGTCGTGCTGACAAAACTCTCCCTCAACACTCGGCTGGATCGGAGTTCGAGGGACGTCATCGGGCTGAACGTGTGCTGAACTCGGAGGTGTCGTACGTTCGGTACTTGATCGGTCGGACCGTGAAGACGTACGACTACATCAACCGCGTTGTGCTAACGCTTCCGCTTTCGTTCGACGAGGGTACATGGACAACACTCTCCTCTCTCGTTGCTATGCATCACCATGATCTTGCGTGTGCGTAGGAATTTTTTTGAAATTACTATGTTCCCCAACAGATTACTCCTTGTAGTTGATGCTTGTTGGTTTACTTGGTGGAAGATTATATGTTCAGATCCTTAATGCATATTAATACCCCTCTGATTATGAACATGAATATGATTTGTGAGTAGTTACGTTTGTTCCTGAGGACACGAGAGAAGTTTTGCTATTAGTAGTCATGTGAATTTGGTATTCATTCGATATTTTGATGAGATGTATGTTGTCTCTCCTCTAGTGGTGTCATGTGAACGTCGACTACATGACACTTCACCATTATTTGGGCCTAGAGGAAGGCATTGGGAAGTAATAAGTAGATGATGGGTTGCTAGAGTGACAGAAGCTTAAACCCCAGTTTATGTGTTGCTTCATTAGGGGCTGATTTGGATCCATATGTTTCATGCTATGGTTAGGTTTACCTTAATAATTCTTTTGTAGTTGCGGATGCTTGCATTAGGAGTTAATCATAAGTGTGATGATTGTCCAAGTAAGGGCAGCACCCAAGCACCGGTCCACCCACATATCAAATTATCAAAGTACTGAACGTGAATCATATGAGCGTGATGAAAACTAGCTTGACGATAATTCCCATGTGTCCTCGGGAGCGTTTACCTCTATATAATAAATTGTCCAGGCTTGTCCTTTGCTACAAAAAGATTGGGCCACCTTGCTGCACCTTATTTACTTTTGTTACTTGTTGCTCGTTACCAATTATCTTATCACAAAACTATCTGTTAACGATAATTTCAGTGCTTGCAGAGAATACTTACTGAAAACTGCTTATCATTTCCTTCTGCTCCTTGTTGGGTTCGACATTCTTACTTATCGAAAGGACTACGATAGATCCCCTACACTTATGGGTCATCATCTACCGCACCAGGATACCTGCCCCTTCTGCGACCAATATGACGAAACAATTCAGCACCTACTGGTGGGTTGCATTTTCTCGAGAGAGGTATGGAGATGGATGAGTGTCAGAACAGGGAGAGATGCTTTCGAACCAAGGCATGAGGAGAGCCTTGAGACATGGTGCACCAGGCAGGACCGGAGCAGGCAGGACACGAGAAACATTCGAGCGTTGAGCCTCCTGGGTATGTGGCTCATCTGGAAACATTGGAATGACAATGGCGCGACACCGTCATTGGCAATGCTCACGGAACACATGACAGAGGAAGGAATTTTGTGGGCAAAGGCAGGGCTGCTCAAGGGAACGATTAGAGGTTTCGAGTTGGGGAACTTGGAGTGGGCAGCGAGGGAGTAGTTAGCCTACAAATGTGAGGTGGATGCGGCTCGACCGCTTGTACATATGATGTAAAGTTTGTGACTTTGGGGAGCTTTCCCCATCCTTCTTTAATGCATGATACGCACACCCGTGTGTATTCGAGAAAAAAAGCACTGATGGAGACTACCATGGGGGACGGAGGTTACGCATCTGATGTTTTCTGGACACCGATGAACCGAACGGGCAGATGGCTTGACTTGTCTGATTCTGATGGAAAGAACATTTATTTTCTTTTCTTTACTACGTGCTGAACCATATAATTTTTGGTTGACGTCGACACATGAACATGCATAGATGAGAGCTCCAATGCTGGGATGACATTCAATCTGGTTTCTACACAACACTGAACTAGATGGGGTTGGGGATCAAACCTTGTGCACCATCTGCATTGGTGAAGCTGCATTCCGGGGTAGCGAATGCAAACCTGGAACATTCCGCTGATTCTGCAGCCTCCAGCGTTAGCAGTCTATCAATCAAGTATGAGACCAAGCTGTGCCCACCCCTTGCAATGTACGTATGTCTTCAAAAATACGATGAACGACATAGTCGCATCGAGCTTCAACCTGCATGCTCATCCGTCAGCACGCGGCACACCAGGGACCGGATGCTCCACTGCTAACCTCAGCACCACCTCTTGCAAAACTCCCGCACCTCCTGGTTGACGACCGCAGTCAGCCATCTGCCCTTTTTTCCATCAGAGTCCCTGGTTGGCCATCAGGAATCAGGGTTGCTCCACAAAAGAGTAAAAGACAGTAACTCGATGGTCGCGGTGTGCATAGATGGACTGCTGACTTGAATCTCCAAACCCATCCTCGCCGTACAGATGACATGACCAGCCGCGCTCGGCGCATGGCATATCTGTTTAGAGAAATATTCACTATAGGGCCTATAACTTGTGCTGCTGTCCACTTTAGTCCCTGTGGTTAGAAATACCCGAAATACAATCACTAAACTTGTTCTACGGGGTTATCTATGGTTCAAAATACCATTTGCTATACAAATCTGCTGATCTGGCCCAAGTCAACGGCTGCCAAGTATGCGCCGACTGCCATATCCGCCTAGCTCGCTTCAATATGCAGCTACACAGGTTTTTTTGTTGCAAAAGGTCAGTTATTAAAAGAGCTGCCCCCTGGGCTATTTCTCTACCCTTTTCCACAGATGGTGTATGCGTTTCGGGTTTTAGCAGCGGATGTTGAACATATTGTTAGATCAAAGTTAGGGTTTCATCTGGGCTATGGATGGTGTGTTTGCAGAAGATCTAGGGTTTGTAGAGCAAAATTAGGGTTTGATTTTGTGCTGGATATGTTAGGGGAAGGTCATGCCCTGTTAAATTATCTGAAAATGTTTGCTTTATATGGCCTGGTTGTTGATCATAAGGATTTTGCCTCTGAGATGAGCGTTTGGACGTAAAAGGTCATATACTCTCTCCGTTCCTTTATGTAAGGCGTATTATTTTTGGCACGGTGACCAAAGCACATAATTATAGACATGTTAAGACGAAATTACCCTTGGCAAATTTATTGGTTAGTGGCAAGTAAATAAGTTAGTCCAGGAAAGGAAGAGATACATGCAATCGACAGAGATATATTTTCCTTCTTTTGCTACAAGGAGAGATACAGACAATCCGGAGACAGATAATTTCCTTTTTTTTGGAGGGACAACAAGGAAATTATGAGAAATTAGAAGAAATGCACCTTGGATTATGGAATTTCATCGAAAAACAAATACACCTTATATAAAGGAAGGAAGGGAGTATTTGTTAAGTGGAGGCCATGAATCAGTGCTTTTGTTCTGTAAGATGTCTGAATTTTTTAATGTCTGAACCTGTCTGAACATTAACACCGACACCGAGCATTGCCACTTTGCTTGGTTTGGTCCAATTACATTTTGTACTGCTTGCTTAGTACCCATGATTAGGTCCTGCTTACATAGTTAACTGAGCTAGTTGTGGTTTGATGCAATAGCTGAACTTTTGGAGTTAACTGAACATTTTCAGTTTGACTGAATTTTCATAAATGTCTCTGTTTTTCTTGTCTGAACATTGCCACTTTGATTGTTTTGCAGGACCCCTAAGCAACCACTTCTCTATTGAGGTCATACCTGGTGGCTATTTCCTTTGTGCAAGCAAGCATAGGGATTACCGCAAAGGCCCCTCCATTTGGTATGACTACTATGATATAAATAAATGGACACCTACTGTTTTTGCTAGTCTAGTGGAGGAAATTGGGTATGAGCTTGAGGGCAGGATCATGGCTTACTGGTGTGTTCCAGGGTTGACAGTGTACAAGAATGGATTAAGAGAGATTAAGATAGGGGACAACACTATGACAGAGAACATGAAAGATTGCGCTTTGAATGGGAACCATTTTCAGCAAATATTTCTTGATCATGATGAGAGCATGAGATCATTTATTTCACCTGTTCCTATTCATTCTGATGACGAGAATCCTCCATTTGCAAATTCAGTGGAATTAGGCCAAAGAAAGAGCAAGTGCAACAGGAGCAGGCTGAGCAAGATCAAGATGAACAACAAGACACTACAAAAAAAGACACATCCGTGACATTTTGGGCCGAACAATTTTTTTTTCTGTCATACTTATGACACTTCTATGACAATAACTGTGACAAAACCAGGTATCATCATAGATGTGGTGGGGTCCTACTTCTATGACAAAAAATCATGACAGAAAATGGGCTTTTCGTCCTGGGCAGGCCGGAGACGCAGCTGCATGACATTCTTTGGGTCATCCATGATGGAAAAAACCGTGGTAGAAGCAAGGGCGAGGAAAATATCGGGGAGTTCCCGATTACAGTGGGTGGTCGGAGGCCGAGCGATGCGCGTTTCTCTCGTACGTACGCGCGTGTGTGTGAGGCGTTGGGCTCTAATTGAACCCGAGTGAGGCGTTGGGCTCTAACTGAACCCGAGCGATTGCACTGCAGGCTACGCATTATTGAACCCATGCGATCGATCGACCCCTTGCTGTTAACTGAACCCGAGTGATTCCTTCGCTACTGCTGCTAACTGAAGCCGATCGAACACTACTGCCTCCTTCCCTGGATGAACAGTGAGTGTTGTTGAGGGGGTTTGGATAAACAGTTCCCGGTGGGGGGTTGGATGAATAGGACCCCGTGGTAGTAAAGGCTGTTGCCGCTGCATGAACAGTACCCCGATCGGTCGAGCTGGTGGATGAACAGGACCCCATGGAGGGCTGGATGAATAGGATCCCATGGAGGGCTGGATGAACAGGACCCCGTGGAGGGCTGGTTGAACAGTAGCCGGTGGAGGGCTGGATGAACAGTAGCCCATGGAGGGGTGGTTGAACAGGACCCCCATGGAGAGGGCTAGTTGAACAGTAGCCTGTGGAGGAGCGCGCGGTGGAGGCTAGATGAACAGGAGCCCGTGGATGAACAGTCGCAGGTGGAGGCTGGAGGAGGTCGACGGTGGAGATGAACAGTAGCCCGTGGAGTCCCGTTTTGCGGTACGCCACACCCCTCCCGATGAACATGATCCCTGTTTCGACCGTAGCGCTCCAACACAAGTCTGTTTCCTCCGCTTTGCATTATGCCACACCCCTCCCGATCAACAGAACCCCATTTTGACCGTAGGAGGTCCATTTCCTCCGTTTTGCGGTACGCCAGACCCCTCTCGATGAACAGATCCCGTTTCCACCGTGGCCGGTCAAACACAAGGCCGTTTCCTCCGTTCTGCGGTACGCCAGACCTCGTTTTGATCGGTTGTTCCATCCAAGTCGGTTGGCTCCCGATGAATACGACGACACATTCCGTTCCGACCCAGCCGGTTGGCTCCCCATGAACACGATGACGACACAGCTTCTCCGTTCCGACCCAGCCATGTACACGAGCCCTGGCCGTACGTATGCCTGAGTAGGCGTTCGAGACCCCGCCCGTATGTACGTACGTGGCCATATTTTCTTTCTTGCACCCTGGCCGCTGTACGTACGTGTACATGCTACGTGCGTGCCTCTACATCGACCAGTATGTACGTACACGTTCGCGACCAGAATGACAAAGCTACGTACGCTTCGACCAGGTGGGTCTCGACTGTCATGCACTTCCTTGCATGCGAAGATGTAGCTGGTGGGTCCCAGCTGTCAGGGGCAAACGTTTTTTTCGTGAAATACGGTGGCCCGTCCAGTGGGTCCCTACTGTCAGGTGGAGGAATAATTATTTTTCGCGTAATAAGGAGGCACTTCCTTGCTGCCGCCGTGGACCCAGCTGTCAGCCTCTCCATGTACAGTCCACGTCCGATGGAAGTCGTTCCTTGACCATGTTGACCACGCCACGCCAAGAGCACCAGGGCGATGGACGACGGCGAGGCCTAGGAAGGGGACGACACGGAGCCGGTGAAGACGCGACAGTGGATGCCCACGCGGAGAGGAGTATGAGGGTTCACTCATTCGGCTGCGGTGTGAGGCTGTCGTCGCCGCAGGGCCTGGCCAGCGGTGGGAATAGTAGGGGGCGGTGAGGCCTTCGCGGTAGCACAGCCGGCCATGGGAGGCAGGAGCAGGCGGCACGACCGGCGTTGCTTTGGGCGGCTAGAGCAAGAAGACCAGAGGTTGAAGAAGCACTACGGCCGTTGGATCGACATCGTACGGTGACTGCAGCTAGAATCGTTTATATATTGACTAAGTTGACAAAGCCCTTGGTACGTTAACTTAGTAGGCCCACAGGTCAGCTTCTGAAATGGTGCGCCCCAGATGTCAGGGGGAGGAATCATTTTTTGGGCGGGTGAAGCTAGAATATCCGAGATTGAAGAAGAAGCACGGCATTCGTTGGATGGACATCCAACGGCCAGTGCTGCTAGAACCGTGTGTTGACTATAAGTTGACAAAGCCTTGCATACGCGTCAACTCTGTTTTTTAGGGGACGCGTCAACTTAGTAAGGCCAGAAGTGTGTGGCAGAGAACTTATAGCCCATTTGAGATTTGTAAGAATGTGTAGCCCATTTTTGAATTCTAATGGAATGTACTACAACCCATTTATAGTTTGTTAAAAGTACAGTCCATTTCAACCAACCGTTCAAAACAAAATTCAATAAAATTTCCCACATTTTGATGGGATCCGAAATATTTTTATCCCGAAATTTCTAGTCAGATTAAATGAATTTATATTACGTAAAAATCCAACGAAACATTGCGCTCGCAACAATTAATGAAATTAAAATTTTCAATATCCAAAAATAATATTTTATAAAGTAATCACGTGTTTGGTGCATTTTTTATAGTTACTGCCCAGTTTTTATAATTGCATCCCATTTATTATTTCTTAAAGCCCATTTTCTTGTTAAGCCTAATGCATCCCTTCTAGGAAAGATTTGCAGCCCAGCGGGGTGGAGAATAACAACTTGACCTTGCCTGGGTATTCCTAAAAAAAGTATAGCTGGGCTAGCCATTTTCAGCTTGAAAAAAATTAATATCTGGGCTGGATATCTGGCCTGGGCTAGACGGGCCACAACCTGCCCAGTTGATACCTGCAACGATGTTTTCGTTGTTGTTCAGAGGAGAAAAATTAATATCCGGGCTAAACATCAAAAAACTCTGCAGTGCTCACACCTCAAAAACACAAATACTGCTCGAGCTGCTTGGTCCCAGCTGTCGGCCGCTTCTTGTGCAATTTTCTCATTTATTGACTACTACATAGGTTGACAATGGTGTGGGACCGTGATGTCAGGAAAGCAGGGGGAAGCAAAATAAATTACTCCAGCGAGCGCTTCCACCTCTACCTCGTTGTCTCCCGTGGAAACCCCTTTCCTCCCTTTTTTTGCTCGGGCAAGGACCAATGCATGCAGCACGTCCATGCGGTTATTAGGCAAGAAATAAAAGTGCTTTGCATGCTATGAATTACGATGGCCTGCATGGGTAGCTAATAAGGCATCCTCTTAACTGCTGTGATTAAATGTTGTGTTTAGAAGAGAGAAATATTCTTCTTTTCCACCAATCTGCTTGCACCTAGGTCGTGATTCACCTTCTAATACGACTTATTCACCTAGACGGAGGGAGTATAGTTTTATACATATATATACATAATAAGAAGGCACTTGCGTACGTGAGGCTATGGACCTGGTGGGTCCCCATTGTCATCCTCTCCAAGTAAAGTCATCTCCTCGCCCGCGCGCGCTTTCCGCCCGAAACAGTCAGCGCCGCCCGCCCCGCTTCCCGGTGCAGGCGATTGCTCCACCTTCAAACGACACAAGTGTCATCCGTTCGTCCATCTGCCGCCCACATTAATGATACGTGGTTGCCAAGGCGGCTACTCCGGCGCCACACGTCCGTCCCTCCGCCCGCCCACCATTGCTATATAAACTACTGCGCCGGCCATAGCCTCAGTCATCCACATCCGTTCCCTTTCTCCTGTCCACACCACTACTGCCCGTCCGGTGGGTCCCTGCTATCAGGTGGAGGAAACGTTTTTTTCATGAAATACGATGGCCCGTCCGGTGGGTCCCTGCTGTCAGGTGGAGGAATAATTATTTTGCGCGTAATAAGGAGGCACTTCCTTGCTGCGACCGTGGACCCAGCTTACTGTACTCTTCCGATGGAAGTCGTTCCTTGACCACGTTGACCATGCTGCGCCAAGAGCACCAAGGCGGTGGAGGACGGCGAGGCCTAGGAAGGGGACGACGCGGCAGTGGATGCCCACACGGAGAGGAGTACGAGGGTTCACTTGTTCGGCTATGGTGTGAGGATGCCGTCGCCGCAGGGCCTAGCCAGCGGTGGGAGTGGTAGGGGGAGGTGAGGCCTCTGCGGTAGCACAACCGACCACGGGAGGTAGGAGCAGGCGGTACGACCGGCGCTGCTTTGGGCGGCTGGAGCAAGAAGACGAGAGGTTGAAGAATCACAACGGCCATTGGATGGACATCATATGGTCACTGTAGCTAGAATCATTTATATTGACTAAGTTGACAAAGCCCTTGGTACGCGTCAACTTAGTAGGCCCACAGGTCAGCCTCCGAAACGGTGCACCCCAGATGTCAGGGGGAGGAATCATTTTTTGGGCGGCTGAAGCTAGAATATCCGAGATTGAAGAAGAAGCACGACATCCGTTGGATGGACATCCAACGGACACTGCTGCTAGAACCGTGTGTTGACTATAAGTTGACAAAGCCTTGCATACGCGTCAACTTAGTAGGCCCACAACTGTGTGGCAGAGAACTTATAGCCTGTCGGAGTAATGGGCCACGGGTAGGTAGACCCGAGCCCCTGGACCTTTCAAAACATCGGGGCAGACTGCGCCCCTCAAAACCCCAAGACGAAGAGCCGCCTTCAGAGAGTCGGCGACAGAGTCGCCGACTGCCCCTCTAGGCCGAGTCCCAGAGGCGGCCTCAGGACAAGCCGACTCCAAGCCGGCGACCTCCAATAAAGCCGGCTACAGGGAGTCGGCCCGCGACTCCAACCACCTCCTGCCTAAGCGACTACGAGCAGGATGGGATAAAGCCGCCTCGCGGCCCATCCCTGCCCCACTCATAAAGGGCAGGTATGTCCACAGAGCGCCGTATTGACGGAGATCTCTGTCCGGCGCGGCACTGTTGCCACGCCGGCCCTGACATCAGCCTCGTGGGTAGATCCCTGTGCCCACGATGGCCTGTCTCTATGACCCGAAGACGGCGGGACCCGCCTGTCGGCGGGAGTGCCGAAGACGGCGAGAGCACCCCAAAGACGGACCCGTTGGAGTCGGCCTCCGGGAGTCGGCCGGCCCCTCCCACGGGCTCCACGCGCCATTAAACAGACAAGACGGGGAATGGCAACAGTGATCGCCCGCCAGGCGGCGGCACTGTTGCCATGACCCCATGACCAAGCTCGCTTCATTAGAAGCACGGCTACAGTAATCCGCAGCCGGCAAGACCCGCCCGCGGCGGACAAGGGCTGTCAGCCCCATGCTGGGCCGTCGGCGGGGCCCACTAGTCGGTGGGCCCCAGAAGTCGGCGGAGAAGACGACGACTTAAGAGACTGACAGCTTGGACCCGCACCCAGCCGGATTACCATTGTACCCCTGGGGGGTAGGCCTATATAAACCCCCCGGGGCACCCATGCAAAGGGTTGGAAGCTAGTAGTTTTAGACACACACATAGAGGGAGAGAAGAGCGAGCCGTGCCCTTCTCCTTCCTCACCCCGAACAGCTCAAGGAGCATCTTGTACTCACTTTGCCATAGTGATCATGCGGAGACCCCGCAGAGCAGCAGTAGGGGTGTTATCTCCTCGGAGAGCCCTGAAGCTGGGTAAGATTCGCCAGCGTGCATGTCTTCGCCTCATCCCGTTTCCAGGCACCGGCGACGTTCTACTCGCCCCCTCCATGATAAGCCATCCTTTGGCATATGTCGCACCCAACCCCCGACATTTGGCACCCACCGTGGGGCCTGGTGCACCATCGTCCGGAGACCTGCTCTGGACGGGAACCCTCTTCCTCCCTGGCGAGCGCAGCCAGCCCGGCACGCCAGACGGAGTCTGCACCGACGCGCTGCATGGCGCTGAGGTCGCCTGCGCGGCGAGCTGCCTCGCCGAACTTGTCGGCGAGGTTCGCCTCTCCGACGAGCCTGCATCCGACGCAGGCACGGACGGCCCCGAAAGCCTCCTCGCGGGCCTCCTCGAGCAGCTCCACGTCGCCGGCGAGCCCGCCGCCGACCTGGAGTCCGTAGGCTCCACCGACCCGATGCTGGTCGACTCCGACACCGCGTCGCTCGACGCGTTCCCCACCAACATGGTGGTCTATGACGAGCCTCTCCCTCGCGCGAAGAGCGGCGGAAGCACCGTCACGGAGGTGCTCGTCATCGGTCACGGCGAGCCTTCCGGCGAGGGAGCTCGTGACCCTCTCGACGCGGTTCTGCAAGACCTGACCGCCTCCATTCCGGAAGATGTCGACGCTGGAACGCTGGAGGCACGCCGCCTCCAGCTCCTCGTGGGCGCACAGAAGCTGGCAAGCATGAGATGCTTGTCGGAAGCCTATCAGCGCGAGATGGATCGCGCTGTGGGCGGCTCGCCGGCTCCGACTGGGCCTAGCCGCCTAGGCGCGGTCCAGCAGCGCGGCGTGGCCATCGCTAGTCTGTTTGGGGCCAGTCGCCTTGTGTACGCCACGCCCGCAGAGAACATCCGCGCCGCCCAGGCGGCGGCAGACGAGCTGGATAACTTCGAGGGCGAGGAGCGCCGACTGATGACGGAGCGAGTCCAGCAGCTCCTCGACGCGGCCGCCGCGCAAGACGAAGCCGGCTGCCGCACGGAGGCGCCGCGACGACAACACGGCGACTTGCCTCCCCGCCGAGATCAAGGCGCGATGTCTCGGACGCCGACTGGCGGCGTCCGCGGAAGAAAAAATAGGGATCCGGCTGTCAGCCATAGCCGGACTCACATCTCCATCGAGCGCGACGAAGACGGCTGCTCGAGGGCAGTGGAGCGGCGGGACGACTATCAGCCTCCTCCTCCCCGCAGAGAAAGGCGAGTCTCCCCGCCACCCGTCGAGCATCCGACTCTCGGTGACCGCCTTGGCCACCGAGAGGGAGTCGGAGAAAACGACGCCCGCCACCGGATCGAGCGACTCCACCGATCCCTGGCATTGGAAGAAGAAGACGAGTTGGGCCCGCCCTGTTTCGGACCTCGCATCCGAGACGAGCCCTTCCCCAGAGGATTCACACTCCCCCGAGACACGCCCAAATACACCGGCTCCGTGAAGCCGGAGGACTGGCTGGTGGACTACTCCACGGCCGTCAGCATAGCGAACGGCAACAAGCGCGTTGCCGTAAAGTATGCTCCCCTCATGCTCCAGGGCACGGCCCGGACTTGGTTGAATAGCCTGAAGCCCTGCAGCATCAACAGCTGGCTCGACTTCACCGAAGCCTTCGTCCGCAACTTCACGAGCACATACAAGCGACCTCCCAAGCCTCGTCAGCTGTCCTTGTGCGTGCAAGGCCCCAACGAGTCTACTCGCGACTACCTCACGCGCTGGGCCGAGCTCCGGAACTCCTGCGAAGGAGTGCACGAGGTGCAAGCAATCGAGTACTTCACCACCGAGTGCAGAGAAGGCACCCTCCTCAAGCACAAGCTCCTTTGCGACGAGCCAGAAACCCTCGACGAGCTGCTGGTAATAGCAGACAAATACGCCACAGCCGACTCCTCCATGAAGTCGGAGATCGAAGTCAGTGCAACTGGCAAGGTGGCTCCTCATGCTCCCAGAACTCCGGCTGGCGACGCCAGTCGGCGACAGCAGCAGAATGATCACAAGCGCAAGGCCCCGCAGCCGGCTTCCAACAGCCGGCAGGTGGCGACAGTCGAAGACCAGCGGCCAGAGGGGCAGCCTCCTGCCAAGCGGCAGAAAGGCGGCAAGTCCAACTGGTTGCCGGCCTTCTCTTACAAGCAGACTCTGGACGGACCCTGCAAGTTCCACAGCGGCGTGAAGCCGTCAAATCACACCACCCAGAAGTGCCACTGGCTCACCAGGATCGCCAAGGGAGACGGCCTTGCCCCTCCTCCGCCTGCTGGGCCACCGCCTCCACCACCGCCCCAGCAGCCGGCTGTCAGGCCAGTCGGCGCAGTACAAGACGATTACCCAGAAGAGCACGGTGCCTATGTCACGTTTACCAGTGTGGCCGATGATCGCCGCAGCAGGCGGCAGCAGCAGCAAGAAGTGAATGCAGTAGCATCAGATACCCCAGAATTCATGCACTGGTCCGAGAAGCCCATCAGCTGGAGCCGTGCTGATCACCCAGAGGTGATGCCGAATCCGGGCTCCTACGCCCTGGTCTTGGGAGCCACCCTTGCCGCGGATAGGCGGGCCGCTCGCTTCTCGCGAGTGCTGATAGATGGAGGCAGCAGCATCAACATCCTGTACAAGGATACAATGGAGAAGCTAGGAATCAAGCAAAGACAGCTTCAGCATAGTCGGACTGTGTTCCACGGAATTGTACCTGGCCTTTCCTGCTCACCGATTGGCAAGATTATGATAGACGTCCTCTTTGGGGACAAGGATCACTTTCGCCGAGAGCCAGTCTGGTTCGAAGTGGTGGACCTCGAAAGCCCCTACCATGCCCTGCTTGGCCGACCTGCTTTGGCCAAGTTCATGGCGGTCCCCCACTACGCCTACCTCAAGATGAAGATGCCGAGTTCCAAGGGGATTCTGACCGTAGCCGGCGACTACAGAAAGTCGTCCGCCTGTGCAGCTGAAAGCAGCCGGCTAGCCGAGTCCCTGGTGATCGCAGCTGAGAAGCGACTCCTGGATCGGGTCGTGGCAATGGCCGGCAAGCAGCCCGAGATATTGCCCGACCCCAAGGAGTCAGAAGCTGAGGGCTCGTTCAAGCCGGCCAAAGAGACCAAGAAGATACCCTTGGACCCGGAGCACCCGGAGAGATACGCTGTCGTAGGTGCGAACCTCAACAGCAAATAGGAAGGCGAGCTTGTCGATTTCCTCCGTAAGAATCGGGACATCTTCGCATGGTCCCCCAAAGACATGCCAGGTGTACCGACGGATTTCGCCGAGCACAAGTTACATGTCCGATCTGATGTGAAGCCCGTCAGGCAGCCCTTGCGCCGTCTGTCAGAAGAGAAAAGAAGAGTTGTTGGAGAAGAGATAGCCCGGCTCCTCGCAGCCGGTTTCATCATGGAAGTTTTCTTTCCAGAATGGTTAGCAAACCCGGTCTTGGTACTAAAGAAGAATAAGCAGTGGCGGATGTGTATTGACTGCACAAGCCTCAACAAAGCCTGCCCCAAGGACCCGTTCGCTTTGCCAAGAATTGATCAGGTGATAGACTCCACAGCCGAATGCGAGCTGTTGAGCTTCTTAGATGCATATTCAGGATATCACCAGATCAAGCTGAACCCGGCCGACAGATTGAAGACCGCCTTCATCACGCCGTTTGGAGCCTTCTGCTACCTGACCATGACGTTCGGCTTGAGGAACGCCGGCGCCACCTTTCAGCGTTGCATGCAGAAGTGCCTCCTCAAGCAGCTTGGCAGAAACGCCCACGTTTACGTGGACGACGTGGTGGTGAAGACGGAGAAGCGAGGAACGCTGTTGGAAGACCTCAAGGAGACCTTTGAAAACCTGCGCCGATTCCAGATCAAGCTCAACCCAGAGAAATGCGTCTTCGGAGTACCAGCCGGCCAGCTCCTTGGCTTCCTGGTATCTGAACGCGGCATCGAGTGCAACCCCGTGAAGATCAAGGCAATCGAAAGGATGGAAGTACCCCGCCGACTGCTAGATGTGCAGAAGTTCACCGGCTGCTTGGCGTCTATCAGCCGATTCATCAGTCGGCTGGGCGAGAAAGCTCTTCCTCTGTACCAGCTTATGAAGAAGACCACCTTCTTCGAATGGAACTCCAAGGCGGATGAAGATTTTCTCCAGTTAAAGAGAATGCTGACTACTCCCCCAGTGCTGGCGGCTCCGACTCCAAAGGAGCCCATGCTCCTGAATATTGCCGCCGCCAGTAGGGTAGTCAGCACAGTCATTGTAGTTGAACGCAAGGAGGAAGGCAAGGCGCTACCTGTCCAGAGACCAGTGTATTACCTGAGCGAGGTACTGTCGACCTCCAAGCAGAACTACCCCCACTACCAGAAGATGTGTTACGGCGTGCACTTTGCCGCCAAGAAGTTGAAGCCTTACTTTCAAGAGCATCCAATCACCATGGTTTGCACGGCCCCACTAGCAGAGATCATCGGAAGCCGAGATGCTTCAGGCCGAGTGGCCAAGTGGGCCATAGAGTTGGCCCCCTACACCATCTATTACCAGCCCCGCACCGCCATCAAGTCACAAGCACTGGCCGACTTCCTCGTCGACTAGGCCGAGACCCAGTACCTGCCGCCAGCGCCCGACTCCACCCATTGGCGGATGCACTTTGATGGCTCCAAGATGCGCACCGGCTTGGGAGCCGGCGTGGTCCTCACTTCCCCCAAGGGCGACAAGCTCAAGTACACGCTGCAGATCCATTTCGCCGCCTCCAACAACGTCGCCGAATACGAGGCGCTCATTCACGGGCTCCGGCTTGCCAAAGAGCTTGGCATTCGCCGGATCCTGTGCTATGGCGACTCCGACTTGGTGGTCCAACAGTCATCCGGCGACTGGGACGCCAAAGATGCAAATATGACGAGCTACCGCTTTCTGGTACAGCAGCTGAGTGGATAATTTGAGGGATGCGAATTCCTCCACGTACCAAGAAACGACAACGACCAAGCAGATGCCCTGGCAAGAATCGGCTCTACCCGCCAGGCAATACCATCTGGCGTCGCCCTTCAGCGCCTCCTCAAGCCATCTGTCAAGCCGTCACCAGAGTCAGACTCCATTTTTGTGCTGACTCCCACTGAAGAAGTCGGATCCGACTCCAAAGCCTCAGCAGACGGCACACGAATCCTTGTAGACGCCCCCAAGAACGCGGCAGTCGAAGCCGGCCCGGGGACTTCGGAACCCGGCCCGGGGACTGCGGCGACCATTGTGAAGACTCCAGTACTCGGCCGGGGGACTGCGCTAGTCGGCCCGAGGACTTCTTCAACCCAGCAAGCTGCTGCGGACTCCAACCCGCCGCCTCCCAGCCCAGCCGCCCTCGTCCAAGTAGCAGTACTGGCAGTCGAAGAAATAACAGCACCCTCACGGGCCCAGCCCATCCTGAAGTTCTTAGTAAGCGGAGAGCTACCAACTGATGAAACCTTGGCTCGGCAAGTGCAACACCGAGCGGCAGCCTACACTATAGTCAATAGAGAGCTGGTCAGGCATAGCGTCACCGGTGTCTACCAGCGCTGCGTCGAATCAGAGCAAGGCCAAGAATCCTTGAAGACATCCATCAGGGCGAGTGCGGCCATCATGCAACCTCAAGAGCACTCGTCACCAAAGCCTTTCGACACGGTTTCTTCTGGCCAACTGCCCTAGAAGAGGCCAAGGAATTAGTTCAAAAATGCAAGGGGTGCCAGGTGTTCCGCTCCAAGCCGCTTCAGCCGGCTTCAGCGCTCAAGACTATCCCCATCGCCTGGCCCTTTGCTGTTTGGGGCCTGGACATGGTGGGACCATTCAAGACGGCACGAGGTGGTCTAACTCACTTACTTGTCGCGGTGGACAAGTTCACCAAGTGGATAGAAGCAAAACCCATCAAGAAGTTCAATGGTCCTACGGCAGTGACTTTCATCGCCGACATCACGACTCGGTATGGCATACCACACAGCATCATCACCAACAACGACACAAACTTTGCCAAAGGCGCCCTGGCCCGTTTCTGCGCGACACAGGGCATCCGACTGGACTTAGCGTCTGTTGCCCATCCGCAGTCAAACGGCCAGGTGGAGCGAGCAAACGGCCTCATCCTGTCTGGCATCAAGCCTCGACTGGTCGAACCACTAGAGCGTTCGGCCGGCTGCTGGCTTGAGGAGTTGCCAGCCGTCCTCTGGAGTCTACGTACGACTCCAAACAAGTCAACTGGCTTCACACCCTTCTTCCTCGTCTACGTGCCGAAGCCGTCATCCCAGCGGATATAGAGTTCGACTCCCCGCGAGTCACCATGTACACCAAAGAGGAAGCAGAAGAAGCACATCAAGACGGTGTCGATCTGCCGGAAGAGGGCCGGCTGTTGGCACTCAGCCGGTCCAGCATCTACCAGCAGAGCCTGCGCCGCTACTACAACAAGAAGGTCAAGCCAAGATCATTCCTAGAGGGCGACCTTGTGCTCCGGCTGATCCAATGAACAGCCGGCCAACACAAGCTGTCGGCGCCTTGGGAAGGCCCATTCATCATCAGCAAAGTGCTGGGCAACGACTCCTACTACCTGATCGATGCTCAGAAGCCCTGAGCATGCAAGAGGGACGACTCCGGCAAAGAGACGGAGCGGCCATGGAATGTGAATCTCCTCCGAAGATTTTACAGTTGATGCAGTATGTACCACGCTACCCTTTTGTGTTTGAAATACCAAGACTCCGGGCCCCCCGAGATGAGCTCGGGGACTGCCCTCTTTTGTTATCTGTATGATAAGAATTATGCCTTTGAGTATGTTACCCTTTGATTATGCTGTTTGGCACCGGGCTTGACTAGTCGGCCCGGGGACTCGCCGCCTTTGGGCTATGAAATGCTTCCTGAAGTCAGACAAGTAGCGTGCGGTGCCTAAGCCGTCTCTTGTCACAAGCCGCAGCTCGCAGAGCGACTGTTTGGTGGGCAGGAGTAAGGTAGAACGGGCGCCCACACGAAAAAATGGCTAAGGACCCAAAGCATAAACATAGTTTAAATCGGCTTCCAGCCCGTTTCGTAAAACCGACTCTTAAGAAGCCGGCTTGCCGCTTTCTACCCAACTTGCTTAAACGACTCTAAAAAATGGCCAAGTACTTGCCTTCTCAAAGTAGCCAAGCACTTGACCTAGACGGCAGTCCGCAGAGCGGTTGCCCGACGGGCAAGGCGGCATCTAAGGGAAGGCGGCAAAGGAAAAAGCCACAAGAGCAATAAGCAAGGAAAGATAAAATTAGAATAATATTTACACAAACTTAGGCCCTTGGCCGGATCTTCGAACAGAGGTTCAGAGTACACCCTGCGGGTGGAATTGTGCAAATTAACAAAGTTCTTTCAAAAGACTAGCAAACAGATAAAATAAAGGCAAGGCAGCGGCCTAAGAAGCAGCGGATGGGGTTGGAAGGCCGGAGGCGGCGGCGGTGTCAGGCGCCGGGGCGGCTGGCTGGGTGGTCTCGGCTTGATCGTCTCTGGCGGCAGCTGGCCCAGATGGGCGCGGCTCGTTGCTGGAGGCGCGGTCGAGCTAAGGCTGGTCGCCCGCTCCGTCTTCTGGCGCCTCCATGCCGTCTCCGTCCTCCGCCTCGTCTTCATCCTCGGCGCTGGAGTCGATCACCTCCGCCGAGTCCTCGCCGTAGTCCGGGTTCATCCCGAACCACTCCGGCGGTGCTTCCCCACCGTCTTCAGCCCGCTCAGGGATGAAGATGCTGGTGTCCGTGTAGTCGGCGATCGCCGCCGCACGCTCGACGAGGGCGTCCTCCGCGGCCAGCAGCTCCGCCTGGGCTTCTGACCGGAACGCGGCCAGACGGTCCAGGTCGAGCCCTGGATACCACGCCTTGACGAACTCCATGGCTCGGCGAGCTCCAGCCCGAGCCGCGGAACCCTTCCAAGCCTCAAGACGGCCAGCCGCGACCTCCAGCCAGTCGGCGGTCCAGCTGGGAGTGCGCAGAACCGGCATGTCCGGCCACAGGGCAGCGATCGCCTGGGCACCGACACGCTGAAGATGATGCAACATCCGATGTGCCAGCCGCAGACGAGCCTCAATGCTCAGGAGCTGCTCGTCAAGGGTCCGGGGGGCGTTGGCTGCGATCTCAGCGCCACCCGCCCTCCGCGCCTCACGCTTAGCCTCGATGGCATGATTGGCCGCCTGCGTGTGACCGGGTAAGAAGTCTGCCAAGAAGAAGAAGAAGCAAGTCAGAGAAACAGGAGTCGGCTTGACCCATAGTCGGCAACCCAAAAGAAAAAGTAAAAGCAAACTCACCATCGACGATATCTTCGATTTCGTGGAAGCCGGAGGTCAGCTGCGCCTCCCTGTCGGTCCAGGCGGAGCGCTCGCTCTCAAATTCGGCCAGGAGAGCGGCCTCTTTCTTCTCCGCCTCAGCCTGCCGCCTTGAGCAGCCCCCTCTGCTCCGCCAGCTGCGTAGCCAGCAGGTCGCGCTCTGTGGCGAGCTTGCCGCACTCCTCCTCTTTGGCGCGCAAAGCGGTCTCGGCCGTACCCAGCTGCCCCCGAAGAGCGGCGTTGGACTCTGAAGAATAAGAAGAAGAAGGACGCGAAGTCGTCAGCTAAGAAGGTCGCCAGGAAGATCCGGCCTGACTGCGCAGCCTTCCGCCCGAATCTCGGGGACTACAGCCCGCGGGTGCGCCAGCGCGCCCCCGCGAAGAAGAAAACTCACCTCGGCTCCTTGCCAAGTAAGCAGCCCGCTTGCTCAGTTCTTCAACGTTGCGGTTGAAGGCAGTAGCGCGGAGGTTGTGATACTCCTGCGACAAGAATTCTAGACAGAGGTAAAAAACTTGGAAGTAAGCAAATAAAGTTCCGGGCCGCCTGCTCAGCAGCCGGCCCGAAACTTGGGGACTACACCCAGTGGGTGCGCTGGCGCGCCCCCACAGAGAAGAGCAAGAGAAAGTTCGAAAAAGAAACATACCCGCATGGCGGATCGCGATGCCAGGTGCGCCTTGGAGACGTTCTGGATGGCGTCACCTTCAGCCCGCAGTTTCGCCTGGACGTCCAGGAGCGCCGTGTTCAGCGGGCCCGTGCCGCCTCCTCGCACCCACCCAACGGGTGCGGCGCTTGTCGCCTTAGCGTCAGGGATGGCCGAGCTGGCGGCGCCGGTCTCCAAGGGGCGCGGCGCCGAGGTCTCCTTCTCAAGACGGCGTCGCGCTGGCGAGGCGACTTGAAGAAGCAGCTGCACCACTGCCTCGTCGTCGGTCGGCGGCACAGGCGGGTCCGCCGGCTGCTTGCCTCGCGCGATCTCGGACTGCGGTGGAGGCGGCGGAGGTGGCACGGCCGCGCCCGGTGAAGAGACCTCGCCGCCTTCCCTCCCTGCGACGGGGACCTCACCACCGACTCCCTCCGACTGCCACATGAACTCCGGCGGTGGTGGCGCTGAGCTCAGCAGAGTGACGAGCAACGCCGACTGAAGGCGCGCGGCCTCCTCGGCTCGCCTTTTGGCTGCAGCGGCGGCTTCGACCGCCTTCTTAGCCTCCGCCTTCTCCCGACGGGTGGCCTCCTCCTCGTCGCGCTTCTCCTGGCATTCCGCTCTGTTGCCTCCCGGAGGGCGGCCGCAGGGTCAACCCGCCGACTATTGGCGGACGTCTCCGCCGACCCCATGACGGAGGCGGCGGCGACCCTCTCCAAGGTGAGGGGAGCCCTGATGAGGAAAAAGACATGAGAAAACTCGGGTAAGACGGACCAGAAGAAAACAAGACAGAATAAAAAATACTTACGCAGAGACCAGCGGTGGCTTCTTCACTTCCTTACGGAAGCGATTAGCCTTCGCGACCGCCTCTTCGCGCTGAGTCGCGGCGGCCGCTCCCCTGAATTTCTTGGCCCGGCCGCCTGGCAGACTCGGGCCGGCCCGGCGCTTCTTCGCGCCGCCTCGACCACCCAAGGCGGCGGAGGAGCTCGCGCCTGGATGGCCGGCTTTCTGCTGGCGGCGGGGGCGACTTCCTTCTCGCCATCATCATCAGGCCAATCGGCAAAGGTGGCCGAAGGCCTGAAGTCGTCGGCTCCTCCTCCTCCCTCGGCGTCGGCCTCCATCGCCGCCATGCCCAAGTCGGGGTCGTCGGCGTCGCTCTCCGCCCGGTCGGGGACGAATTCACGAGCCGGCCCCGCGGCGCCGGCCGAAGGCGGCATGAGGGGATTCTGAGTCGGAAAAAACCAAGGAAAATTAGAGCCGGATCCAGCTGAAGAAGGAAACAGAGAAGCAAGAGGCGACTTACCAACAGCGGGGGATTGGCGCGCGAGTATGGCTCCTTGCCGAACTGCCATTCCTCCGTGAGGCCTTAGTTCGCCAAGAAGTTCACCGTGTCCACCACCTCCGCGTGGGGCATGTCCTTGGAGCACAGCCGGCTGGGGTCCCGGCGGCCGCTCATCTGACAGATCAGATGAGGTCGGCCTTGAAGAGGGAGAACTCGGCGCGCCACGAAGGCGGCCAGCAAGTCTGCCCCAGTCAGGCCCTCCAACTGTATCATCACGCGGAGCCGCGCGACGGCGGCGTTGCTTGCGGGAGTCAGCGTCCGGGCCCTATAGGACCAGCTGGTGGGTCGGCCCGCCAACTCGCCGCCCACGTAAGGCGGCAAGTTGACCCAGTCGCCTTCGGGGGCGACGTTCTTGACGTAGAAGTATGAACGCTGCCACATCTTCACCGACTTGATGAGGGAGATGGCAGGGAAAGGGTTCTCGGGCACCGGCCTCCTCTTGGCGATGAACGTGCCGCACAGAGCCGGCACGCAAGCGACGTGGGTCCCGAGCTTCGCTTGGAAGAATTCCCCCCACAACTCGATGGTGGGGAGAACTCCGAGAAAACCTTCGCATAAGGATGCGAAGGCGGCCAGCAGCACCACCATGTTGGGGGTGAGGTGGTGCGGCTGGAGCCCGAAGAACTCCAAGAACGCGCGGAAGAAGCCGCTTGCCGGCAGCCCCAGCCCGCGCATGAGGTGCGAGCGGAAAATGACCCGCTCGCCCTCCTCCGGTTCCGGCGTGATTTCGCCCTCCGGCGCGGCACGGGTCCGCACTAGGTGGCTGCCGGGGATGCGGCGCGTTTGACGATGGAATTCGATGATGTCATCGTCGATGATGGAGCCGTCCCACATGCCGGAGCGCGCGGTGGGAGGCGCGGCGGCGGATGAGGAGCTCATCTCCGCGGCACGGCGAGGTTCGGCGCAGCGGAGCGAGGAAGAAAACGAGGTTCGGCGCGGCGGAGCGAGGAAGAAGACGAGGCAGGGAGCGGGGAAGAGAGAGTGCGCGTGCGTCATCGCCCCCTCCCCCCGCCTACTTATAGGCGCCCAGGCTTCAAAGCCGGGGGGGGGTGGGCGTGGGATTAACTGCGCCCACGTCCCCACGCCCCCATGATTTAACCCACGACGTTATTGTGTGCAGTAACGGCATGGGGAGCCCAACCGCCCGCACGACCGCAGCGGATCCGCTGCGCGCCGGGACAAGGTAGTGGCGGGCCCCGCCTGACGGGACTGTCTTGTCACGCGCGTGGGCTGGCAGACTGGCCCTGCCGCGTGGCGTCGCGTGGCGGGCCCGCAACGGGCGGCTGCCGGGAAGCTTATCAGGCACGCCGCCCGGATCCCGCTGCGACCTTCGAAACCTTTGAAGAGCAAGACGGCCCCCTGCAAGGCCGACTCCAGCTAGTCGGCTCAAGATGGAGACGGCGGGCCGAGTCCAGATTCTTCTACCAAAGGGATGAAGTTGTCGAGGCTCCTCGGCATGTTGCCCTCGGCGCCTCACCAGCTTCGGGGACTACTGTCGGAGTAATGGGCCACGGGTAGGCAGGCCCGAGCCCCTGGACCTTTCAAAACATCGGGGCAGACTGCGCCCCTCAAAACCCCAAGACGAAGAGCCGCCTTCAGAGAGTCGGCGAAAGAGTCGCCGACTGCCCCTCTAGGCCGAGTCCCAGAGGCGGCCTCAGGACAAGCCGACTCCAAGCCGGCGACCTCCAATAAAGCCGGCTACAGGGAGTCGGCCCACGACTCCAACCACCTCCTGCCTAAGCGACTACGAGCAGGATGGGATAAAGCCGCCTCACGACCCATCCCTGCCCCACTCATAAAGGGCAGGTATGGCCACAGAGCGCCGTACTGACGGATATCTCCGTCCGGCGCGGCACTGTTGCCACGCCGGCCCTGACATCAGCCCCGTGGGCAGATCCCTGTGCCCACGATGGCCTGTCTGTACGACCCGAAGACGACGGGACCTGCCTGTCAGCGGGAGTGCCGAAGACGGCGAGAGAGCCCCAAATACGGACCCGTTGGAGTCGGCCTCCGGGAGTCGGCCGGCCCCTCCCACGGGCTCCACGCGCCATTAACCAGACAAGACAGGGAATGGCAACAGTGATCGCCCGCCAGGCGGCGGCACTGTTGCCATGACCCCATGACCAAGCTCGCGTCGTTAGAAGCACGGCTACAGTAATCCGCAGCCGGCAAGACCCGCCCGCGGCGGACAAGGGCTGTCGGCCGCATGCTGGGCCGTCGGCGGGGCCCACTATTCGGCGGGCCCCATAAGTCGGCGGAGAAGATGGCGACTTAAGAGACTGATGGCTACCATTGTACCCCCGGGGGTAGGCTTATATAAACCCCCCGGGGCACCCATGCAAAGGGTTGGAAGCTAGTAGTTTTAGACACACACATAGAGGGAGAGAAGAGCGAGCCGTGCCCTTCTCATTCCTCACCCCGAACAGCTCAAGGAGCATCTTGTACTCACTTTGCCATAGTGATCATGCGGAGACCCCGCAGAGCAGCAGTAGGGGTGTTATCTCCTCGGAGAGCCCTGAAGCTGGGTAAGATTCACCGGCGTGCATGTCTTCGCCTCATCCCGTTTCCAGGCACCGACGACGTTCTACTCGCCCCCTCCATGATAAGCCATCCTTTGGCATATGTCGCACCCAACCCCCGACATAGCCCATTTGCGATTTGTAAGAATGCACAAGCCATTTTTGAATTCTAATGGAATTTACTACAACCCATTTACAGTTTTTTAAAAGTACAACCCATTTTCTAGCTAGGGCAACGATTAATAATTTCAACCAACCATTCAAAACAGAATTCAATAAAATTTCCCACATTTTGATAGGATCTGAAATATTTTTGTTCTGAAATTTCTAGTCAGATTAAATACAATTTCAATATAAATTTGTATTACGTAAAAATCCAACGAAACATTGCGCGCGCAACAATTAATGGAATTAAAATTTTCAAAATCCAAAAGTAATATTTTATTAACTAATTACGTGTTTGGTGCATTTTTTATATTTACTGCCCATTTTTTATAATTACATGCCATTTATTATTTCTTAATCTTAAAGCCCATTTTCTTGTTAAGCCTAATGCATCCCTCCTAGGAAAGATTTGCAGCCTAGCGGGGCGGAGAATAACAAGTTGACCCGGATTGTGTACAACTGTCGGCCCAGTTGCATTGCTGATGTTGAAAAAAGGCCTGTGTAGTACAGTACAACCTTACATGGCTACTCAGCCCACATTCAGCGACGCCGGAAAGGCCCAAACAAGGCTTATGTACAACTTTTTGAAGTCACTGAGCTCAATTAATAACTTAATAAAAAAGTTAGAGTACAGTGGAACCTAATTAAAAGTTGTCACGAGTAAAGAAATAATTCAACGGGCCCCACTTGTGTGTGTGTGTGCGTGCGCGCGCGCGCGCGTGTGTGTGTGTGTGTGTGAGAGACCCATCGGTCGATGCTTGTAAATACATCTTTCAGCCATATGCATTGATGATGCTCGGTAAAAACTTATATAGTTGACACAATCATATAGAACATCATAGCACACTGAACTTGCATAGAAAAATTTCACGCAGGCAGCACAATCAGGGTGGAAGCAGTGGATCGCTACGGGTAGGGCTATGTTGAAACCAACAAACTCGTACATAACGGTTCATCGTCTTTATCAGTGACGGGGAAATATCTTGAATGATGTGCAAAGAAAACAGACAGACAACACAATATATAAGTTCTGCTAGAACATTAAGTTGACGTACAACCCTTTCTAAAAAAAGTTCAGGTAAAAATAGAATAGCTCATCTGACAAGATTCAGTTGTTATCTCAAATTAGAGCACATCCAGGCAGCCAGCCCTGCCTCTTCTCCCAAAGAAGCAGTGGCCTCCGCCGCACGATGGAGTAGGACCTGTGCCATCCATCGTTCTGAGCAACACGGGGAAAGTCTGACATTGACTCCTGTAATGGACGTCGTCGACGGACCCTGGCACCAGCGGCGGCGGCAGGACTTCGATTGATGGATTGACCACTTCTTCGACATGCACGAACACTCGATACAGGTACATCCCTAACGTGGTCCGCGGCAGACTTGGTGGCGACGAATAGTACAACCCCTGTTCCTGCACCGGTATCTCAACACCAATCACCTTCGGTATGCTGACGGCTTCTTCGTCCATGCCATAAGCCCCTATCTTTCTCTGTGTCTGATTAAAACTTTGAACCCATAAATATCATGTGAGTGTTAGCAATTGTGAAAGACTAAATGATAGTTGAGTATGTGAAGTTTGTTGAATCAAAGTTCTAACATAGACCCTTCCTGAAAATAAGATGAATTGTAATTGTTTGATGACTAATAACACAGTTTGTTAGTTTTCAAGAAAGTTTATGATCTATACTTTAACATGTGAATAGTTTGTTACTTGATCACGAAAAGTTTTATTAGATGAGCTACTGTTATGACATATAATGATGCTAGAAAAGGTGATTGAAATTATCATTGATCAAACTTGTGCACATGCTAGCATTCACACTTCATAAATTATTTCTTTTATCATTTACCTACTCGAGGACAAGTAGGAATTAAGCTTGGGGATGCTGATACGTCTCCAACATATCTATAATTTATGAAGTATTCATGCTATTATATTATCTGTTTTGGATGTTTATGGGATTTATTATACACTTTTATATTATTTTTGGGACTAAGCTATTAACCGGAGGCCCAGCCCAAATTGTTGTTTTCTTGCCTATTTCAGTGTTTCGAAGAAAAGGAATATCAAACGGAGTCCAAACGGAATGAAACCTTCGGGAGAGTTATTTTTGGAACGGAAGCAATCCAGGAGACTTGGAGTAGACGTCAGGGAAGCTTAGAGGAAGCCATGAGGCAGGGAGGCGCGCCCCACCCTCGTGGGCCCCTTGTGGCTCCCAGGACCGACTTCTTTCGCCTATATATGTCCATATACCCTAAAAACATCGGGGAACAGAATAGATTGGGAGTTCCGCCGCCGCAAGCCTCTGTAGCCACCAAAAACCAAGCGGGACCCTATTCCGGCACCCTGCCGGATGGGGGGAACCCTCATTGGTGGCCATCTTCATCATCCCGGCGCTCTCCATGATGAGAAGGGAGTAGTTCACCCTCGGGGCCGAGGGTATGTACCAGTAGCTATGTGTTTGATCTCTCTCTCTTGTGTTCTTGAGGTGGTACGATCTTGATGTATCGCGAGCTTTGCTATTATAGTTGGATCTTATGATGTTTCTCCCCCTCTACTCTCTTGTAATGGAATGAGTTTTCCCTTTGAAGTTATCTTATCGAATTGAGTCTTTAAGGATTTTAGAACACTTGATGTATGTCTTGCATGTGCTTATCTGTGGTGACAATGGGATATCAAATGATCTACTTGATGTATGTTTTGGTGATCAACTTGCGGGGTTCCGTGACCTCGTGAACTTATGCATAGGGGTTGGCACACGTTTTCGTCTTGACTCTCCGGTAGAAACTTTGGGGCACTCTTTGAAGTTCTATGTGTTGGTTGAATAGATGAATTTGAGATTGTGTGATGCATATCGTATAATCATACCCACGGATACTTGAGGTGACATTGGAGTATCTAGGTGACATTAGGGTTTTTGTTGATTTGTATCTTAAGGTGTTATTCTAGTACGAACTCTATGATAGATCGAATGGAAAGAATAGCTTCGTGTTATTTTACTACAGACTCTTGAATAGATTGATCAGAAAGGATAACTTTGAGGTGGTTTCGTACCCTACAATAATCTCTTCGTTCGTTCTCTGCTATTAGTGACTTTGGAGTGACTCTTTGTTGCATGTTGAGGGATAGTTATATGATCCAATTATGTTATTATTGTTGATAGAACTTGCACTAGTGAAAGTATGAACCCTAGGCCTTGTTTCCTAGCATTGCAATACCGTTTTCGCTCACTTTTATCATTAGTTACCTTGCTGTTTTTATATTTTCAGATTACAAAAACCTATATCTACCATCCATATTGCACTTGTATCACCATCTCTTCGCCGAACTAGTGCACCTATACAATTTACTATTGTATTGGGTGTGTTGGGGACACAAGAGACTCTTTGTTATTTGGTTGCAGGGTTGTTTGAGAGAGACAATCTTCATCCTACGCCTCCCACGGATTGATAAACCTTAGGTCATCCACTTGAGGGAAATTTGCTACTGTCCTACGAACCTCTGCACTTGGAGGCCCAACAACGTCTACAAGAAGAAGGTTGCGTAGTAGACATCAGCTTCATCCCAATGTTGATGAGGGTGCGTCCTGCCATCAATCTGACACCTTCGCCTTTGTCCAGCTGAAGAACCCTGTTCAATACTATGAGAGACTTCGTGAAGATATCCACGAAGTTGGACGACGAGAACAAAGCCATCATTGCACGTCTTATGGATGAGAAGTCGCAGCTCAAACTTCGGCGCGATAAGCTAAAGCTGGAATCATACGTTATGAAGAAACAGATCGAGGAACTTCACACCGAGCATCCAAAAAAGAAGTCTCGCCGGACTAAGTAGACAACAGCGACCCTGATCCTCGTATCTGAAGCTATTAAGCAGTGCACTAAAAGTTTCTTATTTTGTCTTGCGTTACCTTGTGTTGTCAGTTACTTTGATAACAAATGTGTTTTGCTTTCCTGGGTCACGTTAATTCCAAGTTTATGGGTACAGATGAACATTAACGTAATGGCCATTTTGAGATACGCTGCTTTTAAAAGCATGGACGTGAAGTCTCTGCAGCCAAAGTTTTTGAACCAACTAGACTCATGTCTTGTGCACTGATGAAGGCGTCGACATTCCTGCCTTTCTTTGTTTCAGTTTAAAACGATTCTGACACTGCTTCTCTTACGCACAACCACGGGTGTTTACTCTGTGAAGCACGGAATGGCCTATATGTGAGAGACGTTGTTTTAAAAAGCTTATTTTCCTTTGTATTTAAAAAGCACGGACATGAACTCCATACGGACACGGTTCCGTACTGAGTTGCATCATGCTTCTTTATTGATTCTACGTATATTATTTGATAAAGGCGTGGCGTCGATGTTGTGGCCGTCTGTGTGAAGTCTCTACAGCCACGGTGCGTGAAGTCTCTACAGCCACAGTTCTGTACCAAGTAGCATCATGACCTGTGCACTTAAAGCCATGGTGCGGTATTATATAGAGTCACGCTTGCCTGTATTTGTGTTCCGAATGATTAAGTCCACTCGATCAGATGGAGAAGCATGATCGTTAAGCCCACAGAGGCAAAGCTTTGTCTTACGCACAGTCACGTTCGTTCTTTAATTGGGGGAACCTAGCTAGTATGGGTTCAGATGTGAACACTCACTGTTTACTCTGTAAGGCACGAAATGGCCAATTCACGAGACGCTGTTTTTAAAAGCTTATTCCCTTGTTATTAAAAGCACGGACATGAACTTTCTACGGACACAATTGCGTGCTAGTTGGGTCACACTTTTTTCTTGATGTTACGTATATTATTGGATAGAAGCGTGGAGGTTCGTCGTTGTATGTGTCACAATGTTAAGGTTCATAGGCACGGGCGTAAAGCCCTCAAAGGCATGGTATTGTATTATATAGAGTCACGCTCGCCTGTGTTTGTGTTCCGAATTACTCCGTCCACTCGATCAGATGGAGAAGCACGGTCGTTAAGCCCACAAAGGCAAAGCTTTGTCTTACGCACAGTCACGTTCGTTCAGTGTTTCGGCTCACAGGCATGTGTGGAAATCCCAAAAGGGCATGGTCTTACAGACTCTGGTGTGGTATTATATAGAGTCATGTTCGCTTGGGTTTGTGTTCCGAATGATTCCGTCGACTCGTTCAGACGGAGAGGCACGGACGTAAACCCGTGGAGTCATGGTGTGGTATTACATAGAGTCACGTTCATGCGTTTACTGCAGAAACATAATAGAATTGGATTCAGATGTGAACCCTCACTGTTTACTTTGTGAGGCAATGAATGACACACCCGAGAGAAACTGTCCTTAAAAGCATGGGCAAGAACTCTCTACAACCACGGTTCTGTACCAAAGAGCCACTCTCAAACGCATGGAAGTCAAGCAACGAGGGCCACACTTTTAGTAGTAGAAAAAGCACTATATCAGCTGGCGTTGCTCCTTTTCTATGCACACAGTAGGATGGCTGTGAAAGGCACGTTATTCAAGCAGAGAACAAACATCATGATGCCACGACAAGGTCAAAATCATGGTTGCGAGTCTGCAGTGTCATGGCTAGAATCCTCGAGACGCATTTGGGTGTGGCCTGTTGAGTAGAAACTCGGTTGTGCGGTCACCAGAGGCACTACGTAACGCCCCGCGGAACAGGTTTGGTTGACCGTTGTGGTGGCTGTCTATGCTTTCAGCTCTTTTCATCTCTCCTATGTCGCAGCAGAGACGCGTGGTTGTATTCTTACACCATCCAACTTCATAAAGAAACTGGTGCAAAAATTTACAAGCAAACCTATCACCCTTATAATATTTTCTCAGCTGAGTAATAAAAATACCTAAACAAGCAAAATTTGTTCTGCTTAAATTTTCTTTGTTTCTACAACTACATCAAATAAACTTACAAGCCGTTTTTTATAACCACAGTATGAGGAGCAGAAACAGTGCAGCGGCTCAAATGCAGCTCCATCAGTGCAAGGCTCAACTGCAGCTCCTCAGTGTGTATGGCAGGTACATACAAGAATCACCACTCTACCTGCAACAAAGGCACGGTTGTGCATGCATTGTGTGCATGACAGGTACATAATACAGGCTGTCGTACATACAACACAACACGGTTACACATACAGCGCGTATCTCTCCACTGAAAGATTAAATCTACTTTATGTCTCTTAACCTTGGTGCCACAGCATTTTATGGTCCTTCAGCCCGTACAAAGCCGCAAAACCACACATTTCCTTCATGGCTGCACGCAACACAAAAACAGACAAGCCTACACACGGTGCAAAGACTACAACGGTTGTATGATAAAGTTTACATAAAACCCAAGCTCAAAAGAACGCAACAACAAATAACTCCATACACCTGGACAACTAACACAAGGCCTGATTTCAGCATCCACACGTGAACGGATCCATCAAATCCAGGTATTCAACACTCCTCTTCCTTAAAAGCGGACGCGCGTGGCTGCAACTTGATAATAATCTAAGACGTGCACGTTTAGAAGCCCTTCTATGCCACTCCAGAACCCTTTGTTGCTTTTCATAAAATACTCCCGTGAACTCTGCGGGAGGGGAGGTAAACTTAATGGTGATGGTCTCCAGATCCTTTGCATTAAGAACAAAGAACGTTGCAAATTCAGTGTAACTCCCGGAGCGAAAATAATCTTCCAACGATACTGTCTTCAGACAAACGTCGTGATGTTTGAGAAACTGCTGGTGCTTAAGACGCCATTTGTTGTATTCACCATCACAAATAAACCATCCCTAAAATATAAATTATAGGTTTAAAATACTTAGCGTCTGTAAAATGAGATACAGACCATCGAAAAACCAAATGAAACAATTAGTTCTACCACCTCTGTAACAAGAAGTTAGACATAGACTTGTCTATATATGGATATATCCAACAATAAATCATGTGTAGATACAGGTGCATCAATTCCAGTCAAAATTAAGACAAGCATTTTGAAATGGAATGAGTACTACAGTATGCACATTTATGAAGATCATCACCTGGACAAACAAGTTCTCTAGTTTTGGAAAGCATTGCAGCAATTTAACGACGATGCCCACCTTATAATACATGTGCATAAGCAAGGTCTTGACAGATTAACGCATTATTGTTAGACTGACTGCCTTCAAACCCTTGATGAAAATTAACAGAAGATGGATCACAAAACTAATAGAATAAAGGTTGGATGAAATAAAACTTGTTTCCTCACAAACAAATTGAAGATGGAAGTATCGTGAAAACTCAATACCCGAAGACACGTGAGACGACATTGATACGGTTTAGACGCAGAGACACCATTTACCTCCATGTCCTGACTCTGCATGAAGAATAGAACATAGACCACCAAATTAATAGAACAAACATCGGAACAAGTGCAGCTCTGTTCCAGTATGAAAGAAAGTCAGTACCTCAAGACACGTCGAGGGAGACACGAATAAGAATTCACCCAATGTCTCCAGTTTAGGTGCAGAGACAACGGTTATTGAACAGCCGTTGACCAGACAAACAACAATCAACCGTCGAAGCGAAGGGGCATCCTCAATAATGAGTTCTTCGTGTGGACAAGCAATGCCAATGCTTACAAGGTTAGACGAGTTTATTGTGATGCGACGACCTCCTCTATTGCAAACAAGCAGGAGAGACTCAAGTGCAGGGCAACTATAGTGGATTATGCTTTGCAGCGAGGCGTCTGATATATCAACCTCCACAAGCGAGAGTCTTTGCACCAGTAGTAGCTTAAGCGTCCCTACGTAATTGTCTGGTATTTGGCAAAGAGCAAAGCCAAGGGTGTGGAGAGAGGAGGAAAACCGAAACACAGACTCCGGTGCCGAGGGCGTAGTTGAAGTGCATAGATCCAGTAGTGTTACCTCTTGCGTCAGAAATAATGGGAAGAGGTAGTAGAACTCAAGAACCTGGATATTGTTCAGCTTCCAAGATCGGAGCCATGCATCAATGGTGGAGCGCCTACACTGTAGGTAGCACGCCGGGATAGAGAGGCGGCTAACCAAGCCAGCATGGCCGGACAGAATGGATTCCGGAAGACTGACAACATTACCGACAGGATTTCGACAGAGCCGCGCTCTGGAATAGCATTTGCGAACGCGCTCCTTGGTGAAGGGGGTCACCTGAGATATGGTCTGGATATGAACTGATTCTCCATCGTTAAAAAGATGAGAGACAGAGATCTCGCAGCAGTCCAGATTCAGAGGAGCGATGGGCCACAAAGGATGCCAGCGACGTGCGAGGATTCGAGTACGGATGCCCTCCTTGACGGGGAGACGAGATGATCTCACCTAGGACAGCATCGGGGAGATCGCTAATGCGGTCCGCACGACATACTTCTTCTTCTTCCTCAGATCGAGAGGGAGCACGGTCGCCGCTTCCATCCCCTCCGACCACCAGCACACCACCAGAAGGCGGCATCGCCGGTGGCGCCACTCTCGACCTCTTGATGCTACGAGCAGTGCTTTCCATCTCCACCTCTGTTGATGGGGTGGCGCCGCCCACGAGCAGTGCTCACTAAGGTGGATCTGGAGAAATGGATTACATCCTGTCGACCCACGAAACAACTTAAATACCCATGACGGGGAGCGGAGGGGTCCACATTAATTACTAATCATAACAAGTAAATGGTTGATGGCTGCTTGAAACATTAAATAGAGCCACGACTTTCAAGGTACGAGATGCACGGTTGAACACGCAGACCAGGCATGGGCGCGCCCCTCCGTATTTTAATTATTTACTACACACATTACTTTGAAGAATCTGCTCGACGCTGGAAACACGATTCTACACTCATCTTGCCTTTTTAAGCCACAAATTTTTCCACGGGCACGTTAACGATGAAGTAACTATAAAGACCATTTCAAAGTTAAGTAGATTCAAGGCCGTGCCTCTGCCTTGCAGATGATTCTGCCGAAACACTCACAGAAAAAAGCAAGCAAGTGTAGTGATGGCAGAGCCACGATTTGTCAGGAACCAAACACACGATGATGCCTTCGTAGGAAAGTGATACGAGAAGCACTGTTCTACCTCTCACACAGGCACGGCCATGGCAGACGCACGGTTTGCCACGAACCACACAACAATTGTGAAGTGATACGTCATGCACTGTTCTACATGCCACACAGGCACGCCCGTGATTCCACGTGCTTCTGTAGCATGTAAAGACGTGATTCTCTCACAGGAAACGCCTTGAACCTACTGCCAGGAACTATATCCATTTGTGAAGGCACATGAGGCACGGTTGGACACGCATCGCAAGCACGGTTATGTGCTCTATATTTCAATTACTTACATACATGCATTCATAATAGAAGAACAGGCATGAGAACATGCAAGGCACCGTTACCACGAAAGCCACGGTTATGCTGCCCCAGAAGCACGACCCAGATTCTGTGCTTAAAAATGTTTTCGTTCCATAACGGCGGGCGTGACCATGCAACCATGAGAGTCACGGTTGAACACTCACCAGTGGCATGGCCGTGGCTGCCTGTGCCCTTCGGTTATTTTTATCTCTCTATCACGCAGAGAGAAGCATGCTTGTATGCTTACAACATCCAAGTTCAGAAACCGACGCGGCTGCGGAAAACAACAAGGAAAGCTATGCCTCTGATATTTTTCTCCGCCGAGTAAAAATACATAAAGAAGCAAAAGGAGTTCTTATTTAAATTTGTTTTGTTTCTATAACTGCAGCAAATTAATTTGCAAGCCGTTCTTATAACCACAGCATGAGAAAATAAACAATCGACACCCGCCCGCCCTCCCCACCGATCGGTTGCTATTTCATCGCTCCAAGTGCGGCCTTGTTTTTGAATGTTCAGCGATCCATTCTCCGGTACCAAAAAGTCTCCACTCAGACCTTTCCTTTCTGGAAATGGACTGCACAGATTCCATGCCTTGTCCCGGGCTTCCCTGCATGCATTCTGTGTGCCTGGCTTGTGTGATGTTCGATTCTGGCTTAGATGCAAGACTTTGGTAAATGCTCCCTGCTGTTAGTGGGGTCGTTGGAGTTGCTGGCGTCTGACGTCTTCCTCCTGGGCTTGGAGTGCATTGTCCTGAGCCGTTTGATGTCCTCGATGGTGTTGTTGGTGTTGTCGGCCATTTCATTGACCTTGCCCTCTTCTCCTGCTGCGATTTCCTCTTCTCCTCTTCAATCCTCATCCTCTCCTGGACTTCTGGGTTATCCGGGCAGTTTGTTTTCATGTGACCCTTTACTCTACAACGGCCGCACTTGGATGCGGCTTTGTTGCCTTTTCCTTTCTTCTCAGAACCAGCTTTGATTCGATCTCCTTTTTTCGTGCCCTTTGAGCCACTCATGGGAGGGTTCTTGAGAGTTTCGGCAAGAATGCCTATGTCTGGTTCCTCAGCAAGTGCCGCCATGACTTTTATTTTCATATCTACCATACACTCACGCAGCACACGGTATGCCTTCTCTTTTCTGCAAGCATTTGAAGAGATATCCGACAACTTAGCGTAAGCGAGGCCGAATCTCATAGTTTCATCATCTTGTGCGGTCATGCTATCACCTTGACTTGTGGACAAAACTTTCAGACTCTCTGATAGATTCCTGGTCCATCTAGGGATGATAAAGGATTTTGGAAGTTGATCGATCATGCCTGTGTGGTCCATCACCTTAAGCACATGGTAGCACTGAATGCCATCCCTACTCATTTTCTTGCAGCTGCAACTTGATGTCTACTACGCAACCTTCTCCTTGTAGACTTGTTGGGCCTCCAAGTGCAGAGGTTTGTAGGACAGTAGCAAATTTCCCTCAAGTGGATGACCTAAGGTTTATCAATCCGTGGGAGGGGTAGGTTGAAGATGGTCTCTCTCAAACAACCCTGCAACCAAATAACAAAGAGTCTCTTGTGTCCCCAACACACCCAATACAATGGTAAATTGTATAGGTGCACTAGTTCGGCGAAGAGATGGTGATACAAGTGCAATATGGATGATAGGTATAGGTTTTTGTAATATGAAAATATAAAAACAGCAAGGTAACAAGTGGTAAAAGTGAGCGTAAACGGTATTGAAATGCTAGGAAACAAGGCCTAGGGTTCATACTTTCACTAGTGCAAGTTCTCTCAACAATAATAACATAACTGGATCACATAACTATCCCTCAACATGCAACAAAGAGTCACTCCAAAGTCACTAATAGCGGAGAACAAACAAAGAGATTATGGTAGGGTCGAAACCACCTCAAAGTTATTCTTTCCGATCAATCCGTTGGGCTATTCCTATAAGTGTCAAAAACAGCCCTAGAGTTTGTAGTAAAATAACACCTTAAGACACACATCAACCAAAACCCTAATGTCACCTAGATACTCCAATCTCAGCTCAAGTATCCGTGGGCATGATTATACGATATGCATCACACAATCTCAAATTCACCTATTCAACCAACACAAAGTACTTCAAATAGTGCCCCAAAGTTTCTACCGGAGAGTCAAGACGAAAACGTGTGCCAGCCCCTATGCATAGGTTCATGGGCGGAACCCGCAAGTTGATCACCAAAACATACATCAAGTGGATCACGTGATATCCCATTGTCACCACAAATACGCACGGCAAGACATACATCAAGTGTTCTCAAATCCTTAAAGACTCAATCCGATAAGATAACTTCAAAGGGAAAACTCAATCCATTACAAGAGAGTAGAGGGGGACAAACATCATAAGATCCAACTATAATAGCAAAGCTCGCGATACATCAAGATCGTGCCAAATCAAGAACACGAGAGAGAGAGAGAGAGAGAGAGAGAGAGAGAGAGAGTGAGAGATCAAACACATAGCTACTGGTACATACCCTCAGCCCCGAGGGTGAACTACTCCATCCTCGTCATGGAGAGCGCCAGGATGATGAAGATGGCCACCGGTGAGGGATCCCCCCTCCGGCAGGGTGCCGGAACGGGTCTAGATTGGTTTTCGGTGGCTCTGGAGGTTTGCGGCGGTGGAACTCCCGATCTAGGTTTCTTTCTGGAAGTTTGGGTATATATGAGAGGTGTTGGCGTGGATTTCACGTCAGGGGGGTTTCCGGGCTGTCCACGAGGCAGGGGGCGCGCCCCCCACCCTCGTGGGCAGCCCGGGACTCTTCTGGCATACTTCCAGTACTCCGTGGGCTTCTTCTGGTCCAAAAATGACCTCC